>NC_092479.1:125000-347500 GCF_047495875.1 Pithys albifrons albifrons
TCCAAAGACATAACAAATTCGTAACGGCAAGAATCAGCTGTTTCACTTGTTAGCACAGATGGGACTCTTCACTGCACTTTGCGAGAGTACATTCCCATAAGTAAGAACTGTTTCTTTCACGGAGAAAGAAAGCTCCAGGCCTGGATTCTCTGATGCATATAATTCTCTTTCCAAATCCATAAAAAATATGTATCTTGCAGCCTTCTGACTGGCACGAATCAACCGTGTCACACTTATGCAGATCAGGGAAGAGTTAGTTGCACTTTACGAGATGAGCTCCTTTATGGAACCACTGTGATTTTCACGGAGAAAGAAAGATCCAGGCCTGGATTCTCAGATGCATATTGTTCACTTACCAAGGCCATAAGAAATGTGTGTCCTTTTGCTTACTGTCTTGCAAGAATCAGCTGTTTCTCTTGTCAGCAACGAAAAGTTGCACTTTGCGAGATGAGCTTCCCCTAAGGACAAAAGTTGTTTTTCACTGAGAAAGAAAGATTCAGTCCTGGATTCTCAGATGCATATTATTCACTTACCAAAGCCATAAAAAATGTGTGTCCTTATGCCTTCTGTCGAGCAAGAATCAGCTGTTTCTCTCGTGAGTAACGAAAAGTTGCACTTTGAGAGATGAGCTTCCCCAAGGAACAAGGTAGTTTTTCACCGAGAAAGAAAGATCCAGTCCTGGATTCTCTGATGCATATGAGAATCTTTCTAAAGCCATAAGAAATATGTGTCCTGATACATTCTTTCTGGCAGGAATCGACTGTTTCTCTTGTTAGCCGAAAAATGCTACTCCTTACAAGAAGAACTTCCCCTAAGGAACAACTGTGCTTTGCATCCAGAAAGAGGGCTCCAGTCCTGGATTCTCTGCTGCATGTTATTCACTAACCAGAGCCATAAGAATACTGTGTCCTGATGCCTTCTCTCTGACAGGAATCGACTGTTTGACTTGTTAGCAAAGCAAAGTTGCACTTTTCTCGTTGCGCTTCCCCTAAGGAACAACAGTGCTTTGCACCGTGAAAGCAATCTCCAGCCATGGAGTTTTAGATGTATATGATTTAGTTTCCAAAACCATAAGAAATATGTGCCCTGATGTCTCCTGTCTGTCAGAAATCAAGAGTTTCACGTGTTAGAAGAGCAAAGGTGCACTTTGCGATACGAGCTTCCCGTAGGTAACAACTGTGTTTTCACCAAGAAAGAAAGCTCCAGACCGGCATTCTCGAATGCATATGATTCACTTATCAAAGCCATAAGAAATGTGTGTCCTTATGCTTTCTGTCTTGCAAGAATCAGCTGTTTCTTTTGTAAGCAAGGAAAAGTTGCACTTTGCGAGTTGAGCTTCCCCTAAGGAACAAAGTTGTTTTTCACCGAGAAAGAAAGATCCAGTCCTGGATTCTCAGATTCATATTACTCCCTGCCGAAGCCATATGATATGTGTGTCCTTTTGCTTTCTGTCTTGCAAGAATCAACTGTTTCTCTTGATAGAAACGAAAAGTTGCACTTTGCGAGATGAGCTTCCCCTAAGGAACAAAGTTGTTTTTCACCGAGAAAGAAAGATCGAGTCCTGGATTCTCAGATCCATATTATTCACTTCCCAAAGCCATAAGAAATGTGTGTCTTGATGCCTTTTATCTTGCAAGAATTTACTGTTTCTCTTGTTAGCAACGAAAAGTTGCACTTTGCGAGATGAGCTTCCCCTAAGGAACAAGGTTGATTTTTACCCAGAAAGAAAGATCCAATCCTGGATTCTCAGATGCATATTTTTCACTTATCAAAGCCATAAGAAATGTGTGTCCGTATGCTTTCTGTCTTGCAAGAATCAGCTGTTTCTCTTGTTAGCAAGGAAAAGTTGCACTTTGCGAGATGAGCTTCCCCTAAGGAACAAAGTTGTTTTTCACCGAGAAGAAAGATCCAGGCCTGGATTCTCAGATGCATATTATTCACTGACCAAAGCCATAAGAAATGTGTGTACTTGTGCCTTCTATCTTGCAAGAATCTACTGTTTCTCTTGTTAGAAACGAAAAGTTGCACTTTGCGAGATGAGTTTCCCCTAAGGAACAAGGTTGATTTTTACCCAGAAAGAAAGATCCAATCCTGGATTCTCAGATGCATATTATTCACTGACCAAAGCCATAAGAAATGTGTGTCCTGATGCCTTCTGTCTTGCAAGAATCAGCTGTTTCTCTTGTTAGCAACGAAAAGTTGCACTTTGCGTGTTGAGTTTCCCCTAAGGAACAAAGTTGTTTTTCACCAAGAAAGATCCAGGCCTGGATTCTCAGATGCATATTATGCACTTACCAAAGCCATAAGAAATGTGTGTCCGTCTGCTTTCTGTCTTGCAAGAATCAGCTGTTTCTTTTGTTAGCAAAGAAAAGTTGCACTTTGCGAGATGAGCTTCCTCTATGGAACAAAGTTGATTTTAACCCAGAAAGAAAGATCCAGTCCTGGATTCTCTGATGCATATGAGAATCTTTCTAAAGCCATAAGAAATATGTGTCCTGATACATTCTTTCTGGCAGGAATCGACTGTTTCTCTTGTTAGCCGAAAAATGCTACTCCTTACAAGCAGAACTTCCCCTAAGGAACAACTGTGCTTTGCATCCAGAAAGAGGGCTCCAGTCCTGGATTCTCTGTTGCATGTTATTCACTAACCAGAGCCATAAGAATACTGTGTCCTGATGCCTTCTCTCTGACAGGAATCGACTGTTTGACTTGTTAGCAAAGCAAAGTTGCACTTTTTTCGTTGAGCTTCCCCTAAGGAACAACAGTGCTTTGCATCGTGAAAGCAAGCTCCAGCCCTGGAGTTTTAGATGTATATGATTTAGTTTCCAAAACCATAAGAAATATGTGCCCTGATGTCTCCTGTCTGTCAGAAATCAAGAGTTTCACGTGTTAGAAGAGCAAAGTTGCACTTTGCGATACGAGCTTCCCTTACGTAACAACTGTGTTTTCACCAAGAAAGAGAGCTCCAGACCTGCATTCTCGAATGCATATGATACACTTATCAAAGCCATAAGAAATGTGTGTCCTTATGCTTTCTCTCTTGCAAGAATCAGCTGTTTCTTTTGTAAGCAAGGAAAAGCTGCTCTTTGCGAGTTGAGCTTCCCCTAAGGAACAAAGTTGTTTTTCCTGAGACAGAAAGATCCAGGCCTGGATTTTCAGATGTATATTATGCACTTATCAAAGCCATAAGAAATGTGTGTCCGTATGCTTTCTGTCTTGCAAGAATCAGCTCTTTCTCTTGTTAGCAACGAAAAGTTGCACTTTGCCAGATGAGCTTCCCCTAAAAAACAAAGTGGTTTTTCACTGAGAAAGAAAGATCGCGTCCTGGATTCTCAGATCCATATTATTCACTTATCAAAGCCATAAGAAATGTGTGTCTTGATGCCATCTATCTTTCAAGAATCTACTGTTTCTCTTGTTAGCAGCGAAAAGTTGCACTTTGAGAGATGAGCTTCCTCTATGGAACAAAGTTGATTTTAACCCAGAAAGAAAGATCCAGTCCTGGATTCTCTGATGCATATGAGAATCTTTCTAAAGCCACAAGAAATATGTGTCCTGATACATTCTTTCGGGCAGGAATCGACTGTTTCACTTTTTAGCAGAAAAATGCTACTCTTTGCGAGCTGAACTTCTCCTAAGGAGCAACTGTGCTTTGCATCCAGAAAGAGGGCTCCAGTCCTGGATTCTCTGCTGCATGTTATTCACTAACCAGAGCCACAAGAATACTGTGTCCTGATGCCTTCTCTCTGACAGGAATCGACTGTTTGACTTGTTAGCAAAGCAAAGTTGCACTTTTCTCGTTGCGCTTCCCCTAAGGAACAACAGTGCTTTGCACCGTGAAAGCAATCTCCAGCCATGGAGTTTTAGATGTATATGATTTAGTTTCCAAAACCATAAGAAATATGTGCCCTGATGTCTCCTGTCTGTCAGAAATCAAGAGTTTCACGTGTTAGAAGAGCAAAGGTGCACTTTGCGATACGAGCTTCCCGTAGGTAACAACTGTGTTTTCACCAAGAAAGAAAGCTCCAGACCGGCATTCTCGAATGCATATGATTCACTTATCAAAGCCATAAGAAATGTGTGTCCTTATGCTTTCTGTCTTGCAAGAATCAGCTGTTTCTTTTGTAAGCAAGGAAAAGTTGCACTTTGCGAGTTGAGCTTCCCCTAAGGAACAAAGTTGTTTTTCACCGAGAAAGAAAGATCCAGTCCTGGATTCTCAGATTCATATTACTCCCTGCCGAAGCCATATGATATGTGTGTCCTTTTGCTTTCTGTCTTGCAAGAATCAACTGTTTCTCTTGATAGAAACGAAAAGTTGCACTTTGCGAGATGAGCTTCCCCTAAGGAACAAAGTTGTTTTTCACCGAGAAAGAAAGATCGAGTCCTGGATTCTCAGATCCATATTATTCACTTCCCAAAGCCATAAGAAATGTGTGTCTTGATGCCTTTTATCTTGCAAGAATTTACTGTTTCTCTTGTTAGCAACGAAAAGTTGCACTTTGCGAGATGAGCTTCCCCTAAGGAACAAGGTTGATTTTTACCCAGAAAGAAAGATCCAATCCTGGATTCTCAGATGCATATTTTTCACTTATCAAAGCCATAAGAAATGTGTGTCCGTATGCTTTCTGTCTTGCAAGAATCAGCTGTTTCTCTTGTTAGCAAGGAAAAGTTGCACTTTGCGAGATGAGCTTCCCCTAAGGAACAAAGTTGTTTTTCACCGAGAAGAAAGATCCAGGCCTGGATTCTCAGATGCATATTATTCACTGACCAAAGCCATAAGAAATGTGTGTACTTGTGCCTTCTATCTTGCAAGAATCTACTGTTTCTCTTGTTAGAAACGAAAAGTTGCACTTTGCGAGATGAGTTTCCCCTAAGGAACAAGGTTGATTTTTACCCAGAAAGAAAGATCCAATCCTGGATTCTCAGATGCATATTATTCACTGACCAAAGCCATAAGAAATGTGTGTCCTGATGCCTTCTGTCTTGCAAGAATCAGCTGTTTCTCTTGTTAGCAACGAAAAGTTGCACTTTGCGTGTTGAGTTTCCCCTAAGGAACAAAGTTGTTTTTCACCAAGAAAGATCCAGGCCTGGATTCTCAGATGCATATTATGCACTTACCAAAGCCATAAGAAATGTGTGTCCGTCTGCTTTCTGTCTTGCAAGAATCAGCTGTTTCTTTTGTTAGCAAAGAAAAGTTGCACTTTGCGAGATGAGCTTCCCCTAAGGAACAAATATATTTTTCACCGAGAAAGAAAGATCCAGTCCTGGATTCTCAGATGCATATTATTCACTGACCAAAGCCATAAGAAATGTGTGTCCTGATGCCTTCTATCTTGCAAGAATCTACTGTTTCTCTTTTTAGCAGCGAAAAGTTGCACTTTGAGAGATGAGCTTCCTCTATGGAACAAAGTTGATTTTAACCCAGAAAGAAAGATCCAGTCCTGGATTCTCTGATGCATATGAGAATCTTTCTAAAGCCATAAGAAATATGTGTCCTGATACATTCTTTCTGGCAGGAATCGACTGTTTCTCTTGTTAGCCGAAAAATGCTACTCCTTACAAGCAGAACTTCCCCTAAGGAACAACTGTGCTTTGCATCCAGAAAGAGGGCTCCAGTCCTGGATTCTCTGTTGCATGTTATTCACTAACCAGAGCCATAAGAATACTGTGTCCTGATGCCTTCTCTCTGACAGGAATCGACTGTTTGACTTGTTAGCAAAGCAAAGTTGCACTTTTTTCGTTGAGCTTCCCCTAAGGAACAACAGTGCTTTGCATCGTGAAAGCAAGCTCCAGCCCTGGAGTTTTAGATGTATATGATTTAGTTTCCAAAACCATAAGAAATATGTGCCCTGATGTCTCCTGTCTGTCAGAAATCAAGAGTTTCACGTGTTAGAAGAGCAAAGTTGCACTTTGCGATACGAGCTTCCCTTACGTAACAACTGTGTTTTCACCAAGAAAGAGAGCTCCAGACCTGCATTCTCGAATGCATATGATACACTTATCAAAGCCATAAGAAATGTGTGTCCTTATGCTTTCTCTCTTGCAAGAATCAGCTGTTTCTTTTGTAAGCAAGGAAAAGCTGCTCTTTGCGAGTTGAGCTTCCCCTAAGGAACAAAGTTGTTTTTCCTGAGACAGAAAGATCCAGGCCTGGATTTTCAGATGTATATTATGCACTTATCAAAGCCATAAGAAATGTGTGTCCGTATGCTTTCTGTCTTGCAAGAATCAGCTCTTTCTCTTGTTAGCAACGAAAAGTTGCACTTTGCCAGATGAGCTTCCCCTAAAAAACAAAGTGGTTTTTCACTGAGAAAGAAAGATCGCGTCCTGGATTCTCAGATCCATATTATTCACTTATCAAAGCCATAAGAAATGTGTGTCTTGATGCCATCTATCTTTCAAGAATCTACTGTTTCTCTTGTTAGCAACGAAAAGTTGCACTTTGCGAGATAAGCTTCCCCTAAGGAACAAGGTTGTTTTTCACCGAGAAAGAAAGATCCAGTCCTGGATTCTCAGATGCATATGAGAATCTTCCTAAAGCCACAAGAAATATGTGTCCTGATACATTCTTTCGGGCAGGAATCGACTGTTTCACTTTTTAGCAGAAAAATGCTACTCTTTGCGAGCTGAACTTCTCCTAAGGAGCAACTGTGCTTTGCATCCAGAAAGAGGGCTCCAGTCCTGGATTCTCTGCTGCATGTTATTCACTAACCAGAGCCACAAGAATACTGTGTCCTGATGCCTTCTGTCTGACAGGAATCGACTGTTTCACTTGTTAGCAAAGCAAAGTTGCACTTTGCTCGTTGAGCTTCCCCTAAGGAACAACAGTGCTTTACACCGTGAAAGCAAGCTCCAGCCCTGGAGTTTTAGATGTATATGATTTACTTTCCAAAACCATAAGAAATATGTGCCCTGATGTCTCCTGTCTGTCAGAAATCAAGAGTTTCACGTGTTAGAAGAGCAAAGGTGCACTTTGCGATACGAGCTTCCCGTAGGTAACAACTGTGTTTTCACCAAGAAAGAAAGCTCCAGACCGGCATTCTCGAATGCATATGATTCACTTATCAAAGCCATAAGAAATGTGTGTCCTGATGCCTTCTGTCTTGCAAGAATCAGCTGTTTCTCTTGTTAGCAACGAAAAGCTGCACTTTGCGAGATGAGCTTCCGCTAAGGAACAAAGTTGTTTTTCACCGAGAAAGAAAGATCCAGTCCTGGATTCTCAGATGCATATTATGCACTTACCAAAGCCATAAGAAATGTGTGTCCGTCTGCTTTCTGTCTTGCAAGAATCAGCTGTTTCTTTTGTTAGCAAAGAAAAGTTGCACTTTGCGAGATGAGCTTCCCCTAAGGAACAAAGATATTTTTCACCGAGAAAGAAAGATCCAGTCCTGGATTCTCAGATGCATATTATTCACTGACCAAAGCCATAAGAAATGTGTGTCCTGATGCCTTCTATCTTGCAAGAATCTACTGTTTCTCTTTTTAGCAGCGAAAAGTTGCACTTTGAGAGATGAGCTTCCTCTATGGAACAAAGTTGATTTTAACCCAGAAAGAAAGATCCAGTCCTGGATTCTCTGATGCATATGAGAATCTTTCTAAAGCCATAAGAAATATGTGTCCTGATACATTCTTTCTGGCAGGAATCGACTGTTTCTCTTGTTAGCCGAAAAATGCTACTCCTTACAAGCAGAACTTCCCCTAAGGAACAACTGTGCTTTGCATCCAGAAAGAGGGCTCCAGTCCTGGATTCTCTGTTGCATGTTATTCACTAACCAGAGCCATAAGAATACTGTGTCCTGATGCCTTCTCTCTGACAGGAATCGACTGTTTGACTTGTTAGCAAAGCAAAGTTGCACTTTTTTCGTTGAGCTTCCCCTAAGGAACAACAGTGCTTTGCATCGTGAAAGCAAGCTCCAGCCCTGGAGTTTTAGATGTATATGATTTAGTTTCCAAAACCATAAGAAATATGTGCCCTGATGTCTCCTGTCTGTCAGAAATCAAGAGTTTCACGTGTTAGAAGAGCAAAGTTGCACTTTGCGATACGAGCTTCCCTTACGTAACAACTGTGTTTTCACCAAGAAAGAGAGCTCCAGACCTGCATTCTCGAATGCATATGATACACTTATCAAAGCCATAAGAAATGTGTGTCCTTATGCTTTCTCTCTTGCAAGAATCAGCTGTTTCTTTTGTAAGCAAGGAAAAGCTGCTCTTTGCGAGTTGAGCTTCCCCTAAGGAACAAAGTTGTTTTTCCTGAGACAGAAAGATCCAGGCCTGGATTTTCAGATGTATATTATGCACTTATCAAAGCCATAAGAAATGTGTGTCCGTATGCTTTCTGTCTTGCAAGAATCAGCTCTTTCTCTTGTTAGCAACGAAAAGTTGCACTTTGCCAGATGAGCTTCCCCTAAAAAACAAAGTGGTTTTTCACTGAGAAAGAAAGATCGCGTCCTGGATTCTCAGATCCATATTATTCACTTATCAAAGCCATAAGAAATGTGTGTCTTGATGCCATCTATCTTTCAAGAATCTACTGTTTCTCTTGTTAGCAACGAAAAGTTGCACTTTGCGAGATAAGCTTCCCCTAAGGAACAAGGTTGTTTTTCACCGAGAAAGAAAGATCCAGTCCTGGATTCTCAGATGCATATGAGAATCTTCCTAAAGCCACAAGAAATATGTGTCCTGATACATTCTTTCGGGCAGGAATCGACTGTTTCACTTTTTAGCAGAAAAATGCTACTCTTTGCGAGCTGAACTTCTCCTAAGGAGCAACTGTGCTTTGCATCCAGAAAGAGGGCTCCAGTCCTGGATTCTCTGCTGCATGTTATTCACTAACCAGAGCCACAAGAATACTGTGTCCTGATGCCTTCTGTCTGACAGGAATCGACTGTTTCACTTGTTAGCAAAGCAAAGTTGCACTTTGCTCGTTGAGCTTCCCCTAAGGAACAACAGTGCTTTACACCGTGAAAGCAAGCTCCAGCCCTGGAGTTTTAGATGTATATGATTTACTTTCCAAAACCATAAGAAATATGTGCCCTGATGTCTCCTGTCTGTCAGAAATCAAGAGTTTCACGTGTTAGAAGAGCAAAGTTGCACTTTGCGATACGAGCTTCCCGTAGGTAACAACTGTGTTTTCACCGAGAAAGAAAGCTCCAGACATGCATTCTCGAATGCATATGATTCACTTATCAAAGCCATAAGAAATGTGTGTCCTGATGCCTTCTGTCTTGCAAGAATCAGCTGTTTCTCTGGTAAGCAACGAAAAGCTGCACTTTGCGAGATGAGCTTCCCCTAAGGAACAAAGTTGTTTTTCACCGAGAAAGAAAGATCCAGTCCTGGATTCTCAGATGCATATTATTCACTGACCAAAGCCATAAGAAATGTGTGTCCTTATGCCTTCTATCTTGCAAGAATCTTCTGTTTCTCTTGTTAGCAACGAAAAGTTGCACTTTGCGAGATGAGCTTCCCCTAAGGAACAACGTTGATTTTTACCCAGAAAGAAAGATCCAATCCTTGATTCTCAGATGCATATGAGAATCTTTCTAAAGCCATAAGAAATATGTGTCCTGATTCATTCTTTCGGGCAGGAATCGACTGTTTCATTTGTTAGCCGAAAAATGCTACTCTATACAAGCAGAACTTCCTCTAAGGAACAACTGTGCTTTGCATCCAGAAAGAGGGCTCCAGTCCTGGATTCTCTGTTGCATGTGATTCACTAGCCAGAGCCATAAGAATACTCTGTCCTGATGCCTTTTGTCTGACAGGAATCGACTGTTTGTCTCGTTAGCAAAGCAAAGTTGCACTTTGCTCGTTGAGCTTCCCCTGAGGAACAACAGTGCTTTGCATCCAGAAAGAGGGCTCCAGTCCTGGATTCTCTGATGCATGTTATTCACTAACCAGAGCCATAAGAATACTGTGTCCTGATGCCTTCTGTCTGACAGGAATCGACTGTTTCACTTGTTAGCAAAGCAAAGTTGCACTTTGCTCGTTGAGCTTCCCCTAAGGAACAACAGTGCTTTGCACCATGAAAGCAATCTCCAGCCATGGAGTTTTAGATGTATATGATTTAGTTTCCAAAACCATAAGAAATATGTGCCCTGATGTCTCCTGTCTGTCAGAAATCAAGAGTTTCACGTGTTAGAAGAGCAAAGGTGCACTTTGCGATACGAGCTTCCCTTACGTAACAACTGTGTTTTCACCATGAAAGAAAGCTCCAGTCATGCATTCTCGAATGCATATGATTCACTTATCAAAGCCATAAGAAATGTGTGTCCTGATGCTTTCTCTCTTGCAAGAATCAGCTGTTTCTTTTGTAAGCAAGGAAAAGTTGCACGTTGCGAGTTGAGCTTCCCCTAAGGAACAAAGTTGTTTTTCACCAAGAAAGATCCAGTCCTGGATTCTCAGATGCATATTACTCACTTACCGAAGCCATATGATATGTGTGTCCTTTTGCTTTCTGTCTTGCAACAATCAACTGTTTCTCTTGATAGAAACGAAAAGTTGCACTTTGCGAGATGAGCTTCCCCTAAGGAAGAAAGTTGTTTTTCACTGAGAAAGAAAGATCGAGTCCTGAATTCTCAGATTCATATTATTCACTTCCCAAAGACATAAGAAATGTGTGTCTTGATGCCTTTTATCTTGCAAGAATTTACTGTTTCTCTTGTTAGCAACGAAAAGTTGCACTTTGCGAGATGAGCTTCCCCTAAGGAACAACGTTGATTTTTACCCAGAAAGAAAGATCCAATCCTGGATTCTCAGATGCATATGAGAATCTTTCTAAAGCCATAAGAAATATGTGTCCTGATGCATTCTTTCTGGGAGGAATCGACTGTTTCCCTTGTTAGCCGAAAAATGCTACTCTATACAAGCAGAACTTCCCCTAAGGAACAACTGTGCTTTGCATCCAGAAAGAGAGCTCCAGTCCTGGATTCTCGGATGCATGTGATTCACTAGCCAGAGCCATAAGAATACTGTGTCCTGATGCCTTCTGTCTGACAGGAATCGACTGTTTCACTTGTTAGCAAAGCAAAGTTGCACTTTGCTCGTTGCGCTTCCCCTAAGGAACAACAGTGCTTTGCACCGTGAAAGCAAGCTCCAGCCCTGGAGATTTAAATGTATATGATTTAGTTTCCAAAACCATAAGAAATATGTGCCCTGATGTCTCCTGTCTGTCAGAAATCAAGAGTTTCACGTGTTAGAAGAGCAAAGGTGCACTTTGCGATACGAGCTTCCCGTAGGTAACAACCGTGTTTTCACCAAGAAAGAGAGCTCCAGACCGGCCTTCTCGAATGCATATGATTCACTTATCAAAGCCATAAGAAATATATGTCCTGATGCCTTCTGTCTTGCAAGAATCTACTGTTTCTCTTGTTAGCAAGGAAAATTGCACTTTGCGAGATGAGCTTCCGCTAAGGAACAAAGTTGTTTTTCACCGAGAAAGAAAGATCCAGGCCTGGATTCTCAGATGCATATTATTCACTGACCAAAGCCATAAGAAATGTGTGTCCTGATGCCTTCTGTCTTGCAAGAATCAGCTGTTTCTCTTGTTAGCAACGAAAAGTTGCACTTTGCGTGTTGAGTTTCCCCTAAGGAACAAAGTTTTTTTTAACCAAGAAAGATCCAGGCCTGGATTCTCAGATGCATATTATGCACTTACCAAAGCCATAAGAAATGTGTGTCCGTATGCTTTCTGTCTTGCAAGAATCAGCTGTTTCTTTTGTTAGCAAAGAAAAGTTGCACTTTGCGAGATGAGCTTCCCCTAATGAACAAAGATATTTTTCACCGAGAAAGAAAGATCCAGGCCTGGATTCTCAGATGCATATTATTCACTGACCAAAGCCATAAGAAATGTGTGTCCTGATAACTTCTATCTTGCAAGAATCTTCTGTTTCTCTTTTTAGCAGCGAAAAGTTGCACTTTGAGAGATGAGCTTCCTCTATGGAACAAAGTTGATTTTAACCCAGAAAGAAAGATCCAGTCCTGGATTCTCTGATGCATATGAGAATCTTTCTAAAGCCATAAGAAATATGTGTCCTGATACATTCTTTCTGGCAGGAATCGACTGTTTCTCTTGTTAGCCGAAAAATGCTACTCCTTACAAGAAGAACTTCCCCTAAGGAACAACTGTGCTTTGCATCCAGAAAGAGGGCTCCAGTCCTGGATTCTCTGTTGCATGTTATTCACTAACCAGAGCCATAAGAATACTGTGTCCTGATGCCTTCTGTCTGACAGGAATCGACTGTTTCACTTGTTAGCAAAGCAAAGTTGCACTTTGCTCGTTGCGCTTCCCCTAAGGAACAACAGTGCTTTGCACCATGAAAGCAATCTCCAGCCATGGAGTTTTAGATGTATATGATTTAGTTTCCAAAACCATAAGAAATATGTGCCCTGATGTCTCCTGTCTGTCAGAAATCAAGAGTTTCACGTGTTAGAAGAGCAAAGGTGCACTTTGCGATACGAGCTTCCCATACGTAACAACTGTGTTTTCACCAAGAAAGAAAGCTCCAGACATGCATTCTCGAATGCATATGATTCACTTATCAAAGCCATAAGAAATGTGTGTCCTTATGCTTTCTGTCTTGCAAGAATCAGCTGTTTCTTTTGTAAGCAAGGAAAAGTTGCACTTTGCGAGTTGAGCTTCCCCTAAGGAACAAAGTTGTTTTTCACCGAGAAAGAAAGATCCAGTCCTGGATTCTCAGATTCATATTACTCCCTGCCGAAGCCATATGATATGTGTGTCCTTTTGCTTTCTGTCTTGCAAGAATCAACTGTTTCTCTTGATAGAAACGAAAAGTTGCACTTTGCGAGATGAGCTTCCCCTAAGGAACAAAGTTGTTTTTCACCGAGAAAGAAAGATCGAGTCCTGGATTCTCAGATCCATATTATTCACTGACCAAAGCCATAAGAAATGTGTGTACTTGTGCCTTCTATCTTGCAAGAATCTACTGTTTCTCTTGTTAGAAACGAAAAGTTGCACTTTGCGAGATGAGTTTCCCCTAAGGAACAAGGTTGATTTTTACCCAGAAAGAAAGATCCAATCCTGGATTCTCAGATGCATATTATTCACTTATCAAAGCCATAAGAAATGTGTGTCCGTATGCTTTCTGACTTGCAAGAATCTACTGTTTCTCTTGTTAGCAACGAAAAGTTGCACTTCGCGATACGAGCTTCCCCTAAGGAACAAAGTTGTTTTTCACCAAGAAAGAAAGATCAAGTCCTGGATTCTCTGATGCATATTATTCACTTACCAAAGCCATAAGAAATGTGTGTCCTTATGCCTTCTGTCTTGAAAGAATCAGCTGTTTCTCTTGTTAGCAACGAAAAGTTGCACTTTGCGTGTTGAGTTTCCCCTAAGGAACAACAGTGCTTTGCATCCAGTAAGAGAGCTCCAGTCCTGGATTCTCTGATGCATGTGATTCACTAGCCAGAGCCATAAGAATACTGTGTCCTGATGCCTTCTGTCTGACAGGAATCGACTGTTTGACTTGTTAGCAAAGCAAAGTTGCACTTTGCTCGTTGAGCTTCCCCTAAGGAACAACAGTGCTTTGCACCGTGAAAGCAAGCTCCAGCCCTGGAGTTTTAGACGCATATGATTTATTTTCCAAAACCATAAGAAATATGTGCCCTGATGTCTCCTGTCTGTCAGAAATCAAGAGTTTCACGTGTTAGAAGAGCAAAGGCGAACTTTGCGATACGAGCTTCCCTTAAGAAACAACTGTGTTTTCACCAAGAAAGAAAGCTCGAGACCTGCATTCTCGAATGCATATGATTCACTTATCAAAGCCATAAGAAATGTGTGTCCTTTTGCTTTCTGTCTTGCACGAATCAGCTGTTTCTTTTGTAAGCAACGAAAAGTTGCACGTTGCGAGATGAGCTTCCCCTAAGGAACAAGGTTGTTTTTCACCTAGAAAGAAAGATCCAGGCAAGGATTCTCAGATGCATATGAGAATCTTTCTAAAGCCATAAAAAATATGTGTCCTGATGCATTCTTTCTGGGAGGAATCGACTGTTCCACTTGTTAGCCGAAAAATGCTACTCTATACAAGCTGATCTTCCTCTAAGGAACAACTGTGCTTTGCATCCAGAAAGGGAGCTCCAGTCCTGGATTCTCTGATGCATGTTATTCACTAACCAGAGCCCTAAGAATACTGTGTCCTGATGCCTTCTGTCTGACAGGAATCGACTGTTTCACTTGTTAGCAAAGCAAAGTTGCACTTTGCTCGTTGCGCTTCCCCTAAGGAACAACAGTGCTTTGCACAGTGAAAGCAAGCTCCAGCCCTGGAGTTTTAGATGTATATGATTTACTTTCAAAAACCATAAGAAATATGTGCCCTGATGTCTCCTGTCTGTCAGAAATCAAGAGTTTCACGTGTTAGAAGAGCAAAGGTGCACTTTGCGATACGAGCTTCCCGTAGGTAACAACTGTGTTTTCACCGAGAAAGAAAGCTCCAGACATGCATTCTCGAATGCATATGATTCACTTATCAAAGCCATAAGAAATGTGTGTCCTTATGCTTTCTGTCTTGCAAGAATCAGCTGTTTCTTTTGTAAGCAATGAAAAGTTGCACTTTGCGAGTTGAGCTTCCCCTAAGGAACAAAGTTGTTTTTCACCGAGAAAGAAAGATCCAGTCCTGGATTCTCAGATGCATATTATGCACTTACCAAAGCCATAAGAAATGTGTGTCCGTATGCTTTCTGTCTTGCAAGAATCAACTGTTTCTTTTGTTAGCAACGAAAAGTTGCACTTTGCGAGATGAGCTTCCCCTAAGGAACAAATATATTTTTCACCGAGAAAGAAAGATCCAGGCCTGGATTCTCAGATGCATATTATTCACTTACCAAAGCCATAAGAAATGTGTGTCCTGATGCCTTCTATCTTGCAAGAATCTACTGTTTCTCTTGTTAGCAACGAAAAGTTGCACTTTGCGAGATGAGCTTCCCCTATGGAACAAAGTGGATTTTAACCCAGAAAGGAAGATCCATTCCTGGATTCTCTGATGCATATGAGAATCTTTCTAAAGCCATAAGAAATATGTGTCCTGATACATTCTTTCTGACGGGAATCGACTGTTTCTCTTGTTAGCCGAAAAATGCTACTCCTTACAAGCAGAACTTCCTCTAAGGAACAACCGCGCTTTGCATCCAGAAAGAGGGCTCCAGTCCTGGATTCTCTGATGCATGTGATTCACTAACCAGAGCCATAAGAATACTGTGTCCTGATGCCTTCTGTCTGACAGGAATCGACTGTTTCACTTGTTAGCAAAGCAAAGTTGCACTTTGCTCGTTGCGCTTCCCGTAAGGAACAACAGTGCTTTGCACCGTGAAAGCAAGCTCCAGCCCTGGAGTTTTAGATGTATATGATTTACTTTCCAAAACCATAAGAAATATGTGCCCTGATGTCTCCTGTCTGTCAGAAATCAAGAGTTTCACGTGTTAGAAGAGCAAAAATGCACTTTGCGATACGAGCTTCACGTAGGTAACAACTGTGTTTTCACCAAGAAAGAAAGCTCCAGACATGCATTCTCGAATGCATATGATTCACTTATCAAAGCCATAAGAAATGTGTGTCCTTTTGCTTTCTGTCTTGCACGAATCAGCTGTTTCTTTTGTAAGCAAGGAAAAGTTGCACTTTGCGAGATGAGCTTCCCCTAAGGAACAAAGTTGTTTTTCACCGAGAAAGAAAGATCCAGGCCTGGATTCTCAGATGCATATTATTCACTTACCGAAGCCATAAGAAATGTGTGTCCTTATGCCTTCTGTCTTGAAAGAATCAGCTGTTTCTCTTGTTAGCAACGAAATGTTGCACTTTGCGAGATGAGCTTCCCCTAAGGAGCAACGTTGTTTTTCACCGATAAAGAAAGATCCAGTCCTGGATTCTCAGCCGCATATTATTCACTGACCAAAGCCATAAGAAATGTGTGTCCGTATGCCTTCTGTCTTGAAAGAATCAGCTGTTTCTCTTGTTAGCAACGAAAAGTTGCACTTTGCGAGATGAGCTTCCCCTAAGGAACAACGTTGTTTTTCACCGATAAAGAAAGATCCAGTCCTGGATTCTCAGACGCATATTATTCACTGACCAAATCCATAAGAAATGTGTGTCCTGATGCCTTCTATCTTGCAAGAATCTACTGTTTCACTTTTTAGCAACGAAAAGTTGCACTTTGCGAGATGAGCTTCCCCTAAGGAACAAGGTTGATTTTTACCCAGAAAGAAAGATCCAATCCTGGATTCTCAGATGCATATGAGAATCTTTCTAAAGCCATAAGAAATATGTGTCCTGATACATTCTTTCGGGCAGGAATCGACTGTTTCACTTGTTAGCCGAAAAATGCTACTCCTTACAAGAAGAACTTCCCCTAAGGAACAACTGTGCTTTGCATCCAGAAAGAGGGCTCCAGTCCTGGATTCTCTGTTGCATGTGATTCACTAGCCAGAGCCATAAGAATACTGTGTCCTGATGCCTTCTGTCTGACAGGAATCGACTGTTTGACTTGTTAGCAAAGCAAAGTTGCACTTTGCTCGTTGAGCTTCACCTAAGGAACAACAGTGCTTTGCACCGTGAAAGCAAGCTCCAGCCCTGGAGTTTTAGATGTATATGATTTATTTTCCAAAACCATAAGAAATATGTGCCCTGATGTCTCCTGTCTGTCAGAAATCAAGAGTTTCACGTCTTAGAAGAGCAAAGGTGCACTTTGCGATACGAGCTTCCCGTAGGTAACAACTGTGTTTTTACTGAGAAAGAAAGCTCCAGACATGCATTCTCGAATGCATATGATTCACTTATCAAAGCCATAAGAAATGTGTGTCCTTATGCTTTCTGTCTTGCAAGAATCAGCTGTTTCTTTTGTAAGCAAGGAAAAGTTGCACTTTGCGAGATGAGCTTCCCCTAAGGAACAAGGTTGATTTTTACCCAGAAAGAAAGATCCAATCCTGGATTCTCAGATGCATATGAGAATCTTTCTAAAGCCATAAGAAATATGTGTCCTGATGCATTCTTTCTGGGAGGAATCGACTGTTTCACTTGTTAGCCGAAAAATGCTACTCTATACAAGCAGAACTTCCCCTAAGGAACAACTGTGTTTTGCATCCAGAAAGAGAGCGCCAGTCCTGGATTCTCTGATGCATGTGATTCACTAGCCAGAGCCATAAGAATACTGTGTCCTGATGCCTTCTCTCTGACAGGAATCGACTGTTTGACTTGTTAGCAAAGCAAAGTTGCACTTTGCTCGTTGTGCTTCCCCTAAGGAACAACAGTGCTTTGCACCGTGAAAGCAAGCTCCAGCCCTGGAGTTTTAGATGTATATGATTTACTTTCCAAAACCATAAGAAATATGTGCCCTGATGTCTCCTGACTGTCAGAAATCAAGAGTTTCACGTGTTAGAAGAGCAAAGGTGCACTTTGCGATACGAGCTTCCCATACGTAACAACTGTGTTTTCACCAAGAAAGAAAGCTCCAGACATGCATTCTCGAATGCATATGATTCACTTATCAAAGCCATAAGAAATATGTGTCCTGATGCCTTCTGTCTTGCAAGAATCAGCTGTTTCTCTTGTTAGCAAGGAAAAGTTGCACTTTGCAAGATGAGCTTCCCCTAAGGAACAAAGTTGTTTTTCACCGAGAAAGAAAGATCCAGGCCTGGATTCTCAGATGCATATTATTCACTGACCAAAGCCATAAGAAATGTGTGTACTTATGCCTTCTATCTTGCAAGAATCTACTGTTTCTCTTGTTCGCAACGAAAAGTTGCACTTTGCGAGATGAGCTTCCCCTAAGGAACAAGGTTGATTTTTACCCAGAAAGAAAGATCCAATCCTGGATTCTCAGATGCATATTATTCACTTATCAAAGCCATAAGAAATGTGTGTCCGTATGCTTTCTGACTTGCAAGAATCAGCTGTTTCTCTTGTTAGCAACGAAAAGTTGCACTTCGCGATACGAGCTTCCCCTAAGGAACAAAGTTGTTTTTCACCAAGAAAGAAAGATCAAGTCCTGGATTCTCTGATGCATATTATTCACTTACCAAAGCCATAAGAAATGTGTGTCCTGATGCCTTCTGTCTTGCAAGAATCAGCTGTTTCTCTTGTTAGCAACGAAAAGTTGCACTTTGCGTGTTGAGTTTCCCCTAAGGAACAACAGTGCTTTGCATCCAGTAGAGAGCTCCAGTCCTGGATTCTCTGATGCATGTGATTCACTAGCCAGAGCCATAAGAATACTGTGTCCTGATGCCTTCTCTCTGACAGGAATCGACTGCTTGACTTGTTAGCAAAGCAAAGTTGCACTTTGCTCGTTGAGCTTCCCCTAAGGAACAACAGTGCTTTGCACCGTGAAAGCAAGCTCCAGCCCTGGAGTTTTAGATGCATATGATTTACTTTTGAAAACCATAAGAAATATGTGCCCTGAAATATGTTTCCGTGGGCACAAACATCAACGGCACGTACCACTTTCTTTTCCGGGAAAGTGCCGTTTTTCAGCCCTGAATACCAGACGGATGAAGACCCCTCACAGGGAAGAGGCTCCCAGGACAGAAAGCGATTGTTCTTTTTCTAGGGGTAATGGGGCCCCGTCATTGGCACCTGAGAGCCCAAGTTTGCCACCTTTTGCCTGGGCGCAAAACTCGACAGTGAGTTCCACTTGCGGGTCCGGGAAAGTGCATTTTTCAGCCCAGAATTCCAGACCTATGAAGATTCCTCAGAGGGAAAAGGTGCCAGGAGACAAAGCCATTGTGTATTTTGTAATGCTAATTGGGCCCCATCATTAGCACCTGAGAGCCCAAGGCTGCCACCTTTTCCCTGGGTGCAAAGCTTGACGATGCATACCCTGTGCGGGTCTGGGAAAGGGGCGTTTTTCAGCCCAGAATTCCAGACGGAAGTCAATTCCTCCCTGGGAAAAGGTGTCAGGACAGAAAGCTATTGTGCCTTTTCTAGGGGTAATGGGGCCCCATCATTGGCACCTGAGAGCCAAGGGCTACCACCTTTTCCCTGGGCGCAAAGCTTGACGGTGCGTGCCACATGCGGGTAAGGGAAAGAGCCGTTTTCAGCCCAGAATTCCAGACAAATGAAGATTCCTCCCAGAGAAAAGGTGCCAAAACAGAAAGCGATTGTTCCTTTTCTAGGGGTAATGGGGCCCCATCATTGGCACCTGAGAGCCCAAGGCTGCCACCTTTTGCCTGGGCACAAAACTCGACGGTGCGTTCCACTTGCTGGTCCGGGGAATGCCGTTTTTCAGCCCAGAATTCCAGACGGACGAAAATTCCTCCCAGGAAAAAGGTGCCAGGACAGAAAGCCATTGCTATTTATCTAGTGTTAACCGGGACCCATCATTGGCCCCTGAGAGCCCAAGGCTGCCACCTTTTCCCTGGGCGCAAAGCTAGATGGTGCCTGCCACGTGCAGGTCAGAGAAAGTGCTTTGTTCAGCCCAGGATTCCAGACGGATGACGACTCCTCCCAGGGAAAAGGCTCCCAGGACAGAAAGCGATTGTTCCATTTCTAGTGTTAATGGGGGCCCGTCATTGGCATCTGAGAGCCAGAGGTTGCCTCCTTTTCCCTGGCCGCAAAGCTCGACAGTGCGTGCCACGTGCTGGTCCCAGAAGTGCCATTTTACAGCCCAGAATTCCAGACCAATGAAGACTCCTCCCAGGGAAAAGGTGCCAGGACAGAAAGCCATTTTGCTTTTTGTAAAGGTAATGGGGCCCCATCATTGGCACCTGAGAGCCCGACTGCCACCTTTTCCCTGGACGCAAAGCTCGATGGTGCGTTCCACTTGTGGGTCCAGGAAAGTGCCGATTCTCAGACCAGAATTCCAAACCGATGAAGATTCCTCCATGGGAAAAGGTGCCAGGACAGAAAGCGATTGTGCCTTTTGTAGGCGTAATGGGGCACCATCATTGGCACCTGAGAGCACAAGGCTGCCACCTTTTCCCTGGGCGCAAAGCTCAACGGTGTGTACTTTGTGCGGGTTTGGGGCAGTGCCATTTTTGAACCCCGAATTCGAGACGGACGAAGATTCCTCCCTGGGAAAAGGTGCCAGGACAGAAAGCAAGTGTTATTTTTCTAGTGTTAACGGGGCCCCATCATTGGCACCTGAGAGCCCAAGGCTGCCACCTTTTCCCTGGGTGCAAAGCTCGACGGTGCATACCCTGTGCGGGTCCGGGAAAGGGCCGTTTTTCAGCCCACAATTCCAGACGGAAGTCGATTCCTCTCTGGGAAAAGGTGTCAGGACAGAAAGCCATTGTACCTTTTCTAGGGGTAATGGGGTCCCATCTTTGGCATCTGAGAGCCCAAGGCTGCCACCTATTCCCTGGGCGCAAATGTCGACAGCGCGTGCCACTTGCAAGTCCGGGAATGTGCCGTTTCTCATCCCAGAATTCCAGGCCAGCGAAGATTTCTCCCTGGGAAAAGGTGCCAGGACAGAAAGCCATTGTGCCTTTTCTAGGGTTAATGGGGCCCCAAAATTGGCACCTGAGAGCCCAGGGGTGCCACCTTTTCTCTGGGCGCAAAGCTCGACGGTGTGTACCCTGTGCTGGTCCGGGAAAGTGCCATTTTTCAGCCCTGAATTCCAGACGGATGAAGACTCCTCACAGGGAAAAGGTGCCAGGACAGAAAGCGATTGTTCCATTTCTAGGGTTAATCGGGCCCCATCATTGGCACCTGAGAGCCCAAGGTTGCCTCCTATGCCCTGGGTGCAAAGCTCGACCATGCGTGCTACGTGAGGGTCCAGGAAATTGCCGTTTCTCATTCCAGAACTCCAGACCGATGAAGATTCCTCCCTGGGAAAAGGTGCCAGGACAGGAATGGATTTCTCGTTTTCTAGGAGTAATGGGGACCCATCATTTGCACCTGAGAGCCGAAGGCTGCAACCTTTTCCCTGAGCACAAAGCTCGACGGTGCGTGCCACTTGCGGGTCCAGGAATGTGCTGTTTCTCATCCCAGAATTCGGGGCCGATGAAGATTTCTCCCATGGAAAAGGTGCCAGGACAGAAAGGGATTGTTCCTTTTCTAGGGTTAATGGGGCCCCAAAATTGACACCTGAGAGCCCAAGGCTGCCACCTTTTCCCTGGGCGCAAAGCTTGACGGAGCGTTCCACGTGCGGGTCCGGGAAAGTGCCATTTTTCAGCCCAGAATTTCAGACCTATGAAGATTCCTCAGAGGGAAAAGGTGCCAGGAGACAAAGCCATTGTGTATTTTGTAATGCTAATTGGGCCCCATCATTGGCACCTGAGAGCCCAAGGCTGCCACCTTTTCCCTGGGTGCAAAGCTTGACGATGCATACCATGTGCGGGTCCGGGAAAGGGCCGTTTTTCAGCCCAGAATTCCAGATGGAAGTCAATTCCTCTCTGGGAAAAGGTGTCAGAACAGAAAGCAAGTTTTATTTTTCTAGCGTTAACGGGGCCCCATCATTGGCACCTGAGAGCCCAAGGCTGCCACCTTTTCCCTGGGCGCAAATGTCGACGGCGCGTGCCACTTCCGGGTCCGGGGAAGTGCCATTTTTCAGCCCAGAATTCCAGACGGACGAAGATACCTCCCAGGGAAAAGGTACCAGGTCAGAAATCGAATTGTCCTTTTCTAGGGTCAATGGTGCCCCATCATTGGCACCTGAGAGTTCAAGGCTGCCACCTTTTCCGTGGGCGCAAACATCAACCGCGCGTACCACTTTCTTGTCCGGGAAAGTGCCGTTTTTCAGCCCTGAATTCCAGACAGATGAAGACTCCTCACAGGGAAGAGGCTCCCAGGATAGAAAGCGATTGTTCCATTTCTAGGGTTAATCGGGCCCCATCATTGGCACCTGAGAGTCCAAGGCTGCAACCTTTTCCCTGGGCGCAAAGCTCCACCATGCGTGCTACGTGAGGGTCCCGGAAATTGCCGTTTCTCATTCCAGAATTCCAGACCAATGAAGATTGCTCCCAGGGAAAAGGTGCCAGGACAGAAAGCCATTGTGCCTTTTCTAGGGATAATGGGGCCCCATCATTGGCACCTGAGAGCCCAAGGCTGCCACCTTTTGCCTGGGCGCAAAGCCCGGCGGTGCATGCCACATGCGGTTTTTTCAGCCCAGAATTCCAGACTAACGATGATTCCTCCCAGGGAAAAGGCTCCCAGGACAGAAATCGCTTGTTCCTTTTCTAGGGTTAATGCAGCCCCATCATTGACATCTGAGAGCCCAAGGCTGCCACCTTTTTTCTGGGCGCACACCCCAAAGGTCCATGTCACATGTGGGTTTTTCAGCCCAGAATTCTAGATGGATGAAGATTCCTCCCAGGGAAAAGGTGTCAGGACAGAAAGCGATTGTTCCTTTTCTAGGGTTAATGGGGCTCCATCACTGACACCTGAGAGCCCAAAGTTGCCACTTTTTCTCTGGCCTCAAAGCTCGACAGTGCGGGCGAGGTGGGGGTCTGGGAAAATGACGGTTTTCAGCCCAGAATTTCAGACGGCCCAAGATTCCTCCCAGGGAAAATGTGCCAGGACAAAAAGCGTTTGTTCCTTTTCTAGGTTAATGGGGCCCCATCATTGGCACCTGAGAGCCCAAGGTGGCTACCTTTTCCCTGGGCTCAAACCTCGACGGAACGTGGCACGTGCGTCTCCGGGAAAATGCCGTTTTTCAGCCCAGAATTCCAGACGGCCCAAGATTCCTCCCAGGGATAAGGTGCTGGGACAGACAACGATTGCTCCTTTTCTAAGAGTAGTGGTGCCCCATCATTGGCACCTGAGAGTCCAAGGCTACCACCTTTTGCCTGGTCTCAAAGCTCGATGGAGCGTACCAAGTGCGGGTTCGGGAAAGTGCCATTTTTCAGCCCAGAATTCCAGACAGACGAAGATTCTTCCCAGGGAAAATGTGCCAAGACAGAAAGTGATTGTGCCTTTCCTAGGGGTAATTGGGCCCCAGCACTGGCACCTGAGAGCCCAAGGCTGCCACCTTTTCCCTGGGCTCAAAGTCCGACGGTGCGTGCCACTTGCGGGTTATTCAACCCAGAATTCCAGACGGATGAAGATTCCTGCCAGGGAAAATGTACCTGGACAGAATGCGATTGTTCTTTTTCTAGTGTCAATGCGAGCCCACTTTTGACACCTGAGAGCCCAAGGCTGCCACCTTTTCTCTGGGCTCAAAGCACGACGGAGTGTGCCACGTGCGGTTTAGGGAAAGTGCCGTTTATCAGCCCGGAATACCAGGCGGTTTTAGATTCTACCCTGGGATAAAGCGCCAGGGGAGAAAGCGATTGTTCAGTTTCTAGGGTTAATGCGGACCCATCATTGACACCTGAGAGCCCAAGACTGCCACCTTTTCCCTGGGCTCAAACCTCGATGGCGCGTGCCACATTCGTGCCAGGGAAAGTGTAGTTTTTCAGCCCAGATTTCCGGACAGACAAAGATTCCACCCTGGGAAAAGGTGCCAAGACAGAAAGTGATTTTTACATTTCCTGGGTTAATGGGGCCCCATCACTGGAACCTGAGAGCCCAAGGCTGCCACCTTTTCCCTGGGCGGAAAGCCTGATGGTGCCTACCACATGCAGTTTTTAAAGCCCAGAATTCCAGAGGGACGATGATTCCTCCCTGGGAAAAGGTACCAGGACAGAAAGGGATAGTTCCATTTCTTGGGGTAACGGGGCACCATCATTGCCACCTGAGAGCTCAAGGCTGCAACCTTTTCCCTGGCCTCAAAGCTCGACGGAGTGTGCCAGGTGTGGTTCTGGGAAAGCGTAATTTTTTAGCCCAGATTTCCAGACGGATGAAGATTCCTGCCAACTAAAAAGTGCCAGGACAGAAAGTGTTTGTTCCTTTTCTAGGCTTAATGGGGGCCCATCACTGGCACCTGAGAGCCGAAGGCTGCCACCTTTTCCCTGGGCACAAAGCCCGACGGTGCATGCCACATGCGGATTTTTCAGGCCTGAATTCCAGACTAACGATGATTCCTCGCAGGGAAAAGGTGCCAGGAGAGAAAGCGATTGTTTCTTTTCTAGAGTTAATGCAGCCCCATCTTTGGCAGCTGAGAGCCCAAGGCTGCCACCTTTTCCCGGGGCTCAAACCTCGACGGTGCATGCCATGTGCGGGTCCAGCAAAAGCCGTATTTCATCCCAGAATTCAAGATGGATGAAGATTCCTCCCAGGAAAAAGGTGCCAGGGCAGAAAGCCATTGTGCCTTTTCTAAGAATAAAGAGGCCCCATCACTGGCACCTGAGAGCCCAAGGCTGCCACCTTTTCCCTGGGCTCAAAGATCGACGATGCGTGCCACATGCGGGTAAGGGAAAGTGCCTTTTTTCAGACCAGAATTCCAGACGGCCCAAGATTCCTCCCAGGGAATAGGTGCCAGGACAGAAATGGATTGTTCCTTTTCTTGGGGTAATGGGGCTCCATCATTGGCAACTCAGAGCCCAAGACTGCCACCTTTTCCCTGGTCTCAAAGCACAACGGAGAGTACCAGGTGCGAGTCAGGGTACGTGCTCTTTTTCAGCCCAGATTTCCAGACTGACGAAGATTCCTCCCAGGGAAAAAGTGCCAGGACAGAAAGCGATTGTTCCTTTTCTAGGGTCAATGGCGCCCCCTCATTGGCACCTGACAGCCCAAGGCTGTCACCTTTTCCCTGGGCTCAAAGCCTGACGGCGCGTGCCACATGCCCTTTATTCAGCCCAGAATTCCAGACAGACGATGATTTCTCTCTGGGAGAAACTCGCCAGGACAGAAAGCGATTGTTCTTTTTCTAAGGTTAATGTGGCCCCATCTTTGGCAGCTGAGAGCCCAAGGCTGCCACCTTTACCGTGGGCTCAAAGCTCGACGGTGCATGCCAGGTGCAGATCCGGGAAATGCCTTTTTTCATCCCAGAATTCCAGACGGATGAAGATTCCTCCCAGGGAAAAGGTGCCAGGACAGAAAGGGATTGTTCCTTTTCTAGGGTTAATGGGGCCCCATCATTGACACCTGAGAGCCCAAGACTGCCACCTTTTCCCTGGGGGCAAACCTCGACGGATCGTGCCACATTCGTGCCAGGGAAAGTGTAGTTTTTCAGCCCAGATTTCCGGACAGACGAAGATTCCACCCTGGGAAAAGGTACCAAGACAGAAAGCGATTTTTACATTTTCTGGGTTAATGGGGCCCCATCATTGGCACCTGAGAGTCCAAGGCTGCCACCTTTTCCCTGGGTAGAAAGCCCGACGGTGCCTACCACATGCTGTTTTTTAAGCCCAGAATTCCAGAGGGACGATGATTCCTCCCTGGGAAAAGGTGCCAGGACAGAAAGGGATTGTTCCTTTTCTGGGTTAATGGGACCCCATCATTGACACCTGAGAGCCAAAGGCTGCCACCTTTCCCTGGGCGCAAAGCTCGACGGTGCATGCCAAGTGCAGGTTTTTTCAGCCCAGCATTCCAGACGGATGAAGATTCCTGCCAGGGAAAATGTGCCAGGACAGAAAGCGATTGTTACTTTTCTAGTGTTAATGCGGTCCCACTTTTGGCACCTGAGAGCCCAAGGCTGCCACCTTTTCCCTGGGTAGAAAGCCCGACGGTGCCTACCACATGCCGTTTTTCAGCCCAGAATTCCAGACGGACCTAGATTCCTCCCAGGGAATATGTGCTAGCACAGAAAGCGATTGTGCCTTTTCTAGGGGTAATGGGGCCCCATCATTGGCATCTGAGAGCCCAAGGCTGCCACCTTTTCCCTGGGCTCAAAGCACGACGGAGCGTGCCAGGTGCGGGTCAGGTAAAGAGCTGTTTATCCACCCGAAATTCCAGGCGGTTTAAGATTCTACCCTGGGATAAAGTGCCAAGACAGAAAGTGATTGTTCCATTTCTAGGTTTAAGGGGCCACATCATTGGCACATGGCAGCCCAAGGCTGCCGCCTTTCCCCTGGCCTCAAAGCTCGACGGAGTGTGCCAGGTGCGGTTCTGGAAAGCGTAATTTTTCAACACAGATTTCCAGATGGCCCAAGATTGCTTCCAGGGAAAAGGTGCCAGGACAGAAAGCGATTGTTTCTTTTCTAGGGTTAATGGGGCCCCATCATTGGCACCTGACAGCCGAAGGCTGCCACCTTTTCCCTGGGCTCAAAGCTCGACGGAGCGTGCCAAGTGCGGTTTGTTCAGCCCAGAATTCCAGACGGACGATGATTCCTCCCTGGGAAAAGGTGCCAGGAGAGAAAGCGATTGTTCATTTTCTAGGGTTAATGGGGCCCCATCATTGGCACCTGAGAGCCGAAGGCTGCGACCTTTTTCCTGGGCTCAAGCCTCGACGGTGCATGCCATGCGCGGGTCCAGCAAATGCAGTTTTTCATCCCCGAATTTCAGATGGATGAAGATTCCTCCCGGGAAAAAGGTGCCAGGACAGAAAGCAAGTGTTTCAGGTCTAGGGTTAATGGGGGTCCCTCATTGCCACCTGAGAGGCCAAGGCTGTCACTTTTTCCTGGACGCAAAACCCGAAGGTGCGTGCCATTTGCGGGTTTTTCAGACCAGATTTCCAGACGGATGAAGATTCCTCGCAGGGAAAATGTGCCAGGACAGAAAGCGATTGTTCCTTTTCTAGCATTAATGCAGCCCCATCTTTGGCAGCTGAGAGCCCAAGGCTGCCACCTTTTCCCTGGGCTCAAAGCCTGACAGTGCGTGCCACATGCCGTTTATTCAGCCCAGAATTCCAGACGGACGATGATTTCACCCTGGGAGAAACTCGCCAGGACAGAAAGCTATTGTTCCTTTTCTAAGGTTAATGCGGTCCCACCGTTGGCAGCTGAGAGCCCAAGGCTGCCACCTTTACCATGGGCTCAAAGCTCGACAGTGCATGCCAGGTGCGGGTCCGGCAAATGACGTTTTTCATCCCAGAATTCCAGACCGAAGAAGATTCCTCCCAGGGAAAACGTGCCAGGACAGAACGCGATTGTGCCGTTTCTAAGAATAATGGGGCCCCATCATTGGCACATGAGAGCCGAAGGCTGCCACCTTTTCCCTGGGCGCAAAGCCCGACGGTGTGTGCCACTTGCGGGCTTTCTAGCCCAGAATTCCAGACGGATGAAGATTCCTGCCAGGGAAAATGTGCCAGGATAGAACGCGATTGTTATTTTTCTAGTGTTAATGCGGCCCCAATTTTGGCAGCTGAGAGCCCAAGGCTGCCACCTTTTCCCTGGGCTCAAAGCTTGACGGAGCATGCCAAGTGCTGGTTAGAGAAAGTGCCGCTTTTCAGCCCAGAATTACAGATGGACCAAGATTCCTCCCACGGAATAGGTACTAGCACAGAAAGTGATTGTGCCTTTTTCTAGGGGTAATGGGGCCCCATCATTGGCACCTGAGGGCCCAAGGCTGCCACCTTTTTCCTGGGCTCAAAGCTCGGCGGAGTGTGCCAGGTGCGGGTCCGGGTAAGTGCCTTTTTTCAGCACAGAATTCCAGACAGATGAAGATTCCTCCCAGGGAAGAGGTGGCAGGACAGAAAGCGATTTTTACATTTCTTGGGTTAATGGGGCCCCATCATTGGCACATGAGAGTCCAAGGCCGCCACATTTTCCCTTGCTGCAAAGCCGGACGGTGCATGCCACATGCTGTTTTTTAAGCCCAGAATTCCAGAGGGACGATGATTACTCCCTGGGAAAAAATGCCAGGACAGAAAGGGATTGTTCCATTTCTTGGGTTAATGGGGCCCCATCATTGACACCTGAGAGCCCAAGACTGCCACCTTTTCCCTGGGCTCAAAGATCGACGGTGCGTGCCACCTGCGGGTCAGGTAAAGAGCCTTTTTTCAGCCCAGAATTCCAGATGGACCAAGATTCCTCCCAGGGAAAAGGTGCTAGGACAGAAAGGGATTGTTCCTTTTCTTGGGGTAACGGGGCACCATCATTGGCACCTGAGAGCCCAAGGCTGCCACCTTTTCCCTGGCCTCAAAGCACGACGGAGGGTACCAGGTGCAGGTCAGGGAACGTGCCGTTTATCAGCCCAGAATTCCAGAAGTTTTTAGATTCTACCCTGGGATAAAGTTCCTGGACAGAAAACGATTGTTCCATTTCTAGGTTTAATGGGTCCCCGTCATTGGCACCTGAGAGCCCAAGGCTGCCACCTTTTCCCTGGCCTCAAAGCTTGACGGAGTGTGCCAGGTACGGTTCTGGGAAAGCGTAATTTTTCAGCCCAGATTTCCAGACGGATGAAGATTCCTGCCAACTAAAAAGTGCCAGGACAGAAAGTGTTTGTTCCTTTTCTAGGGTTAATGGGGTCCCATCATTAGCACCTGATAGCCGAAGGCTGTCACCTTTTCCCTGGGCACAAAGCCCGACAGTGCATGCCACATGCAGATTTTTCAGCCCAGAATTCCAGACTAACGATGATTCCTCCCAGGAAAAAGGTGCTGGGACGGAGAGCGATTGCTCCTTTTCTAGGGTTAATGCAGCCCCATCTTTGGCAGCTGAGAGCCCAAGGCTGCCACCTTTTCCCTGGGCTCAAACCTCGACGGTGCATGCCATGTGCGGGTCGGGCAAATGCCGTATTTCATCCCAGAATTCAAGATGCATGAAGATTCCTCCCAGGAAAAAGGTGCCAGGGCAGAAAGCCATTGTGCCTTTTCTAAGAATATTGGGGCCCCATCACTGTCACCTGAGAGCCCAAGGCTGCCACCTCTTCCCTGGACTCAAAGATCGACGGAGCATGCCACCTGCGGGTCAGGGAAAGTGCCTTTTTCAGCCCAGAATTCCAGACGGACCAAGATTCCTCCCAGGGAAAAAGTGCCAGGACAGAAAGGGATTGTTCCTTTTCTAGGGTAAATGGGGCCCCATCATTGACAACTGACAGCCCAAGGCTGCCACCTTTTCCCTGGGCGCACACCCCAAAGGTCCATGTCACATGCGGGTTTTTCAGCCCAGAATTCTAGACGGATGAAGATTCCTCCCAGGGAAAAGGTGCCAGGACAGAAAGCGATTGTTCGTTTTCTAGGGTTAATGGGGCTCCATCACTGACACCTGAGAGCCCAAGGCTGCCACCTTTTCCCGGACCTCAAAGCTCGACAGTGCAGGCGAGGACGGGGTCTGGGAAAATGCCGGTTTTCAGCCCAGAATTCCAGACGGCCCAAGATTCCTCCCAGGGAAAATGTGCCAGGACAAAAAGCGTTTGTTCCTTTTCTAGGTTAATGGGGCCCCATCATTGGCACCTGAGAGCCCAAGGTAGCTACCTTTCCCCTGGGCTCAAACCTCGACGGAACGTGGCACGTGCGTCTCCGGGAAAATGCTGTTTTTCAGCCCAGAATTCCAGACGGCCCAAGATTCCTCCCAGGGATAAGGTGCTGGGACAGATAGCGATTGTTCTTTTTCTAAGAGTAATGGTGCCCCATCATTGGCACCTGAGAGTCCAAGGCTGCCACCTTTTGCCTGGGCTCAAAGCTCGATGGAGCGTACCAAGTGCGGGTTCGGGAAAGTGCCATTTTTCAGCCCAGAATTCCAGACAGACGAAGATTCTTCCCAGGGAAAAGGTGCCAAGACAGAAAGGGATTGTGCCTTTCCTAGGGGTAATTGGGCCCCATCACTGGCACTTGAGAGCCCAAGGCTGCCACCTTTTCCCTCGGCTCAAAACTCGATGGAGTGTGCCGGTTGCGGGTCAGGGTACGTGCTGTTTTTCAGCCCAGATTTCCAGACGGAAGGAGATTCCTCCCAGGAACAAAGTGCCAGGACAGGAAACGATTGTTCAAGTTCTAGGGTAGATGCGGCCCCCTCATTGGCACCTGACAGCCCAAGTCTGTCACCTTTTCCCTGGGCTCAAAGCCTGACGAAGCGTGCCACTTGCGGGTTGTTCAACCCAGAATTCCAGACGGATGAAGATTCCTGCCAGGGAAAAAGTGCCTGGACAGAATGCGATTGTTCTTTTTCTAGTGTTAATGCGAGCCCACTTTTGACACCTGAGAGCCCAAGGCTGCCACCTTTTCCCTGGCCTCAAAGCACGACGGAGTGTGCCACGTGCGGTTTAGGGAAAGTGCCGTTTATCAGCCCGGAATACCAGGCGGTTTTAGATTCTACCCTGGGATAAAGCGCCAGGGGAGAAAGCGATTGTTCAATTTCTAGGGTTAATGCGGACCCATCATTGACACCTGAGAGCCCAAGACTGCCACCTTTTCCCTGGGCTCAAACCTCGACGGAGCACGCCACATTCAGGCCACGGAAAGTGTAGTTTTTAAAGCCCAGAATTCCAGAGGGACGATGATTCCTCCCTGGGAAAAGGTGCCAGGACAGAAAGGGATTGTTCCACTTCTTGGCTTAATGGGTCCCCATCATTGGCACCTGAGAGCCCAAGGCTGCCACCTTTTCCCTGGGCGCAAACCTCGACGGAGCGTGCCAAGTGCAGGTTTTTTAGCCCAGAATTCCAGACGGATGAAGATTCCTGCCAGGGAAAATTTGCCAGGACAGAAAGCGATTGTTACTTTTCTAGTGTTAATGCGACCCCACTTTTGGCACCTGAGAGCCCAAGGCTGTCACCTTTTCCCTGGGCTCAAAGCCTGACGGTGCGTGACACGTACCTTTATTCAGCCCAGAATTCCAGACAGACGATGATTTCACCCTGGGAGAAACTCGCCAGGACAGAAAGCGCTTGTTCCTTTTCTAAGGTTAATGCGGCCCCATCTTTGGCAGCTGAGAGCCCATGGCTGCCACCTTTACCATGGGCTCAAAGCTCGACGGTGCACGCCAGGTGCAGGTCCGGGAAATGCCTTTTTTCATCCCAGAATTCCAGACGGATGAAGATTCCTCCCAGGGAAAAGGTGTCAGGACAGAAACGGATTGTTCCTTTTCTAGGGTTAATGGGGCCCCATCATTGACACCTGAGAGCCCAAGACTGCCACCTTTTCCCTGGGGGCAAACCTCGACGGAGCGTGCCACATTCGTGCCAGGGAAAGTGTAGTTTTTCAGCCCAGATTTCCGGACAGACGAAGATTCCACCCTGGGAAAAGATGCCAAGACAGAAAGCGATTTTTACATTTCCTGGGTTAATGGGGCCCCATCATTGGCACCTGAGAGTCCAAGGCTGCCACCTTTTCCCTGGGCGGAAAGCCCGACGGTGCCTACCACATGCTGTTTTTTAAGTCCAGAATTCCAGAGGGACGATGATTCCTCCCTGGGAAAAGGTGTCAGGAAAGAAAGGGATTGTTCCATTTCTTGGGTTAATGGGGCCCCATCATTGACACCTGAGAGCCAAAGGCTGCCACCTTTTCCTTGGGCTCAAAGCTCGACGGAACGTGCCAAGTTCAGGTTTTTTAGCCCAGAATTCCAGACGGATGAAGATTCCTGCCAGGCAAAACGTGCCAGGACAGAAAGCGATAGTTACTTTTCTAGTGTTAATGCGGCCACACTTTTGGCACCTGAGAGCCCAAGGTTGCCACTTTTTCCCTGGGCTCAAAGCTCGACGCAGCTTGCCAAGTGCAGATCCGGGATAGTACCGTTTTTCAACCCAGAATTCCAGACGGACCTAGATTCCTCCCAGGGAATATGTGCTAGCACAGAAAGCGATTGTGCCTTTTCTAGGGGTAATGGGGCACCATCATTGGCACCTGAGAGCCCAAGGCTGCCACCTTTTCCCTGGGCTCAAAGCACGACGGAGCGTGCCAGGTGCGGTTCAGGGAAAGAGCCATTTATCAACCCGAAATTCCAGGCGGTTTAAGATTCCTCCCTGGGATAAAGTGCCAAGACAGAAAGTGATTGTTACATTTCTAGGTTTAAGGGGCCACATCATTGGCACGTGGCAGCCCAAGGCTGCCTCCTTTCCCCTGGCCTCAAAGCTCGACCGAGTGTGCCAGGTGCGGTTCTGGAAAGCGCAATTTTTCAACCCAGATTTCCAGACAGCCCAAGATTGCTCCAGGGAAAAGGTGCCAGGACAGAAAACGATTGTTTCTTTTCTAGGGTTAATGGGGCCCCATCATTGCCACCTGAGAGCCGAAGGCTGCCACCTTTTCCCTGGGCGCAAAGCCCGACGGTGCATGCCACATGCGGTTATTTCAGCCCAGAATTCCAGAGGCACGATGATTCCTCCCTGGGAAAAGGTGCCAGGACAGAAAGTGATTGTTCCTTTTCTAGGGTTAATGCAGCCCCATCATTGGCACCTGAGAGCCCAAGGCTGCCACCTTTTCCCTGGGCTCAAGCCTCGACGATGCATGCCATGCGCGGGTCCGGCAAATGCAGTTTTTCATCCCCGAATTCCAGATGGATGAAGATTCCTCCCAGGAAAAAGGTACCAGGACAGAAAGCGATTGCTCCAGATCTAGGGTTAATGGGGCCCCCTCATTGGCAACTGAGAGGCCAAGGCTGTCACCTTTTCCTGGACGCAAAGCCCGACGGTGCGTGCCATTTGCGGGTTTTTCAGACCAGATTTCCAGACGGATGAAGACAGCTGAGAGCCCAAGGCTGCCACCTTTTCCCTAGCCTCAAAGCTCGACGGAGCGTGCCAAGTGCGGGTCCGGGACAGTGCCGTTTTTCAGCCCAGAATTCCAGACGGACGAAGATTCCTCCCAGCGAAAAGGTGCCAGGACAGAAAGCGATTGTTCCTTTTCTAGGGTTAATGGGGCCCCATCATTGGCACCTAAGAGCCCAAGACTGCCACCTTTTCACTGGGCGCATAGCTCGACGGAGCGTGGCAAGTGCGAGTCAGGGAAAGTGCGGTTTTTCAGCCCAGATTTCCAGACGGACGAAGATTCCTCCCAGGAAAAAGGTGCCAGGACAGAAAGCAATTTTTACATTTCTTGGGTTAATGGGGCCCCATCATTGGCACCTGAGAGTCCAAGGCCTCAACATTTTCCCTGGGCGCAAAGCCCGACGGAGCGTGCCAGGTGCAGGTTTTTCAGCCCAGAATTCCAGACGAACCAAGATTCCACCAAGGGAAAATGTGCCAGGACAGAAAGCGATTGTTCCTTTTCTAAGGATTAATGGGGCCCCTTCATTGGCACCTGACAGCCCAAGCCTGCCACCTTTTCACTGGGAACAAAGCTCGACGGAGCCTGCCACGTGTGGGTCTGGGAAAGTGCTTTCCATCCTGGCACCTTTTCCCAGGGAGGAATCATCGTCCATCTGGAATTCTGGGCTGAAAAAACCGCATGTGACACACACCGTCGGGCTATGCGCCCAGGGAAAAGGTGGCAGCCTTCGGCTGTCGGGTGTCAAATGATGAGGCCCCAATAGCCCTAGAAAAGGAACAAACGCTTTCTGTCCTGGCACCTTTTCTAGGGAGGAATCTTGGTTTTTCTGGAAATCTGGGCTGAAAAATTACGCTTTCTCAGAACCGCACCTGGCACACTCCGTCGAGCTTTGAGGCCAGGGAAAAGGTGGCAGCCTTGGGCTCTCAGGCACCAATGATTGGGCGCCTTAAACCCAGAAATGGAAAAATCGCTTTCTGTCTTGGAACTTTATCCCAGGGTAGAATCTTAAACCTCCTGGAATTCTGCGCTGATAAACGGCACTTTCCCTGACCCGCAACTGACACGCTCCGTCGAGCTTTGAGCCCATGGAAGAGGTGGCAGCCTGGGACTCCCTGGTGCCATATGTGGGGCTGCATTAACATTAGAAAAGGCACAATTGCTTTGTGTCCTGGCACCTTTTCCCTGGGAGGAATCTTCGTCCGTAAGGAATTCTGGGCTGAAACACGGCACTTTCCCTCACCCGCACTTGGCACGCTCCGTTGAGCTTTGAGCCCAGGGAAAAGGTAGCAGCCTTGGGCTCTCAGGTGCCAATGATGGGCCCAATTACTCGTAGAAAAGGCAGAATCGTTTTCTGTCCCAGCACCTTTTCCCTGGGAGGAGTCTTGGGCCATCTGGAATTCTGGGCAGAAAATCGGCACATTCCCGTACCCGCACTTGGCACGCTCCGTCAAGCTTTGGGCCCAGGGAAAAGGTGGCAGCCTTAGGCTCTGAGGTGGCAATGATGGGGCCCCATTACTCCTAGAAAAGGCACAATCCCTTTCTGTCCTGGCACCTTTTCCCTGGGAGGAATCTTGGGCCCTCTGCAATTCTGGGCTGAAAACTGGAACTTTCCCAGACCCACACCTCGCCCGCACTGTCGAGCTTTGAGCCCAGGGAAAAGGTGGCAGCCTTGGGTTCTCAGGTGCCAAAGATGGGTCCGCATTAACCCTAGAAAAAAAAGAATCGCTTTCTGTCCTGGCACGATTTCCAAGGGAAGAATGTTCATTTTTCTGAAATTCTGGCTTTAAAAACCCGCATGTGACAGGGACCGTTGGGGTGCTCACCGAGGGAAAAGGTGGCAGCATTGGCTCTCAAGTGCCAATGATGGGGCCCCATAAACCCTAGAAAAGGAACAATCACTTTCTGTCCTGGCACTTTTTTCCCTAGCAGTAATCCTCGTCCATCTGGAATTCTGGGCTGAGAAACGGCACTTTCCCGGACCCCCACCTGGCACACTCCATTGACCTTTGAGCCCAGGGAAAAGGTGACAGCCTTGGGCTGTCATGTGACAATGAGAGGGCCGCATTTACCCTAGAACTGGAACAATCGCTTTCTGTCCCGGAACGTTTTCCATATGAGGAATCTTCGTCATTCTGGAAATCTGGGCTGAAAAACAGCATCTACCCTTACCCGCCGCTGGCACACTCCGTCGAGCGATGAGCCCAGGGAAAAGGTGGCAGCCTTGGGCTATCAGGAGTCAACGAAGGGGCCATATTAACACAAGAAATGGAACAATCCCTTTCTGTCCTGCCACCTTTTCCCAGGGAGGAATCTTTGTCTGTCTGGAATTCTGAGCTTAAAAAAGAGCATGTGGCATGCACCATCCAGCTTTACGCCCAGGGAAAAAATGGGGGCCTTGGACTCTCAGGTGCCAATGATGGGGCCCCATTAACCCAAGAAATGTAAAAATCGCTTTCTGTCCTGACACCTTTTCCCAGGGAGTAATCTTCATCCGTCTGGAATTCTGGGATGAAAATCGGCACTTTCCTGGACCATCGAGCTTTGCGACCAGGGAATAGGTGGCAGTCTTGGGCTCTCAGGTGCCAATGATGGGGCCCCATTACCTTTACAAAATACACAATGGCTTTGTGTCCTGGCACCTTTTCCCTCTGAGGAATCTTCATCGGTCTGGAATTCTGGGCTGAAAAAACGGCACTATCCCTGACCCGCACAACTATGCACCGTCGAGTATTGCAACCTGGGTAAAGGTGGCAGCTTTGGGCTCTCACGTGCCAATGATGGAGCCCCATTACCCCTAGAAAAAGAACAATCGCTTTCTGTCCTGGCACCTTTTCCCTGGGAGGAATCTTGATCGGTCTGGAATTCTGGGCTGAAAACGGCTCTTTCCCTTACCCGCATGTGGCACGCAACGTCAAGCTTGCGCCCAGGGAAAAAGTGGCAGTCTTGGGCTCTCAGGTGCCAATGATGGGACCCCATTACCTTTACAGAATGGTCAATGGCTTTGTGTCCTGGTAACTTTTCCCTGGGAGGAATCTTCATCGGTCTGCAATTCTGGGCTGAAAAATGGCACTTTCCCAGACCCGCACGTAGCACGCTCCGTCGAGCTTTGCGACCAGGGTAAAGCTGGCAGCCTTGGGCTCTCAGGTGCCAATGATGGGGCCCCATTAAGCCTAGAAAAGGAGAAATAGCTTTCTTTCCTAGTACCTTTTCCCAGGGAGGAATCTTCATCGGTCTGGAATTCTGGGCTGTAAACGGCTCTTTCCCGGACCTGCACCTGACACACACGGTTGAGATTTGCGCCCAGGGAAAAGGTGGCATCCTTGGGCTCTCAGGTGCCAATGATGGGGCCCCATTAACCCTAGAAAAGGAACAATCGCTTTCTGTCCTTGCACCTTTTCCGTGAGAGGAATCTTCATTTCTCTGGAATTCTGGTCTTAAAAGTGGCACTTTCCCTGACTGGACGCGGAAAGCACCGTCGAGCTTTGCGCCCAGGGAAAAGGTGGCAGCCATGAACTCTCAGGTGCCAATGATGGGGCCCCATTACCTTTACAAAATGCACAATGGCTTTGTGTCTTGGCAGCTTTTCCCTGGGAGGAATCTTCGTCCGTCTGGAATTTTGGGCTGAAAATCGGTACTTCCTCAGACCCGCACAAGATACGCACCGTTGAGCTTTGCGCCCAGGGAAAAGGTGGCAGCCTTCAGCTCTTAGGTGCCAATTTTAGGGCCCCATTAACCCTACAAAAGGCACAATCGCTTTCTGACCTGGCACCTTTTCCCAGGGAGGAATGTTCATCAGTTTGGAATTCTGGGCTGAGAATTGGCACTTTCCTGGACACGCAAGTGGAACGCACCTTTGAGCTTTGCGTCCAGGGAAAGGTGGTAGTCTTGGGCTCTCAGGTGCCAATAATGGGGCCCCATTACCTATACAGAATGCACAATGGCTTTGTGTCCTGGCACCTTTTCCCTGGGAGGAATCCTCATTGGTCTGGAATTCTTGACTAAAAAATGGCACTTTCCTGGATCCTCACGTAGCACGCACCGTCGAGCGTCGCGCCCAGGGTAAAGGAGGCTGCTTTCGGCTCTCAGATGCCAATGATGGGGTCCCATTACCCCTAGAAAAGACACAATGGCTTTCTGTCCTGGCAGCTTTTCCCTGGGAGGAACCTTCGTCGGTCTGGAATTCTGGGCTGAAAAACGGCAGTTTCCTGAACCCGCAAGTGATACGAACTGTCCAACTTTGAACTAAGGGAAAAAGTAGCAGCCTTGGGCTCTCAGGTGCTATAGATGGCGCCCCATTAACTCTAGAAAAGGAACAATCCCTTTGTGTCCTGGTACGTTTTCCCTGGGAGGAATCTTCGTCCTTCTGGAATTCTGAGCTGAAAAACGGCATTTTCCAGGACCCAGACGTGGAACACACGATCGAGCTTTGCGCCCAGGCAAAAGGTGGCAGCCTTGGGCTCTCAGGTGCCAATGATGGGGCCCCATTCACCCTAGAAAAGGCACAATGGATTTCTGTCCTTACACCTTTTTCATGGAAGGAATCTTTGTCCGTCTGGAATTCTGGGCTGAAAAACGGCACTTTTTTGGATCCGCACGTGGCACGCACCGTCGAGCTTTGCGCCCAGGGAAAAGGTGGCAGCCTTGGGCTCTCAGGTGCCAATGATGTGACCCCATTAACCCTAGAAAAGGTCCAATCGCTTTCTGTCCCTGCAGCTTTTCTCAGGGAGGCACCTTCATCCATATGGTATTCTGGGCGGAAAAATGGCATTTTCCCGGACCCGCAAGGGGCATGCACCTTCGAGCTTTGTGCCCAGGAAAAAGGTGGCAGCCTTGGGCCCTCGGGTTCCAATGATGGGGCCCCATTAACCCTAGAAAAGGTACAATTTCTTTGTCCTGGCACTTTTTTCAAGGGAGGAATAATCGGTCGTCTGGAATTCCGGGATGAAAAATGGCACTTTCCCTGACCCACACCTGGCACGCACGGTTGAGATTTGCGCCCAGGGAAAAGGTGGCAGCCTTGAGCTCTCAGGTGACAATGATGGGGCCCCATTAACCCTAGAAAAGGCACAATCCCTTTCTATCCTGACCGCCTTTCCCTGGGAGGAATCTCTATCCGTCTGGAATTCTGGGCTGAAAATCGGCACTTTCCTGGACCCGCACAAATATGCACCATCGAGCTTTGTGACCAGGGAAAAGGTGGCAGCCTTGGGCTCTCAGCTGCCAATGATGGGGCCCCATTACTTTTACAAAATACACAATGACTTTGTGTCCTGTCACCTTTTCCCTCTGAGGAATCTTCATCAGTCTGGAATTCTGGGATGAGTTACGGAACTTTCTCGGACCCGCAGAAGGAACGCACTGTCGAGATTTGCACCCAGGGAAAAGGTGGCAGCTATGGGCTCTCAGGTGCCAATGATGGGGCCCCATTTCTACTAGAAAAGGCACAATTGCTTTCCGTGCTGGCACATTTTCCCTGGGAGGAATCTTCGTCCGTCTGGAATTCTCGTCTGAAAAACAGCACTTTTCCACACCCGCAAGTTGTAGGCACCGTCTAGCTATGCGCCCAGGGAAAAGGTGGCAGCCTTGGGCTCTCGTGTGTCACTGATGGGGCCCCATTAACCCTAGAAAAGGAACAATCGCTTTCCGTCCTGACAGCTCTTCCCTGGGAGGAATCTTCGTCTGTCTGGAATTCTGGGCTGACAATCGGCACTTTCCTGGAGCCCCAAAATTACGCACCGTTGAGCTTATTTCCCAGGGAAAAGGTGGCAGCCTTGGCCTCTCAGGTGCCAATGATGGGGCCCCATTAACCTTAGAAAAGGAACAATCACTTTCTCTCCTGGAACTTTTCCCTGGGAGGAATCTTGGTCCGTCTGGAATTCTGGGCTGAAAAATGGAACTTTTCCCGACCCGCACGTGGCACGCACCATCGATATTGCACCCAGGTAAATTGTGGTAGCCTTGGGCTCTCAGGTGCCAATGATGAGTCCAAATTAACCCTAGAAAAGGCGCAATTGCTTTCTGTCCTGGCACCTTTTCCCAGGGAGGAATCTTCATTGGTCTGGAATTCTGGGATGAGAAACGGAACTTTCCCTGACTCGCACAAGGTACGCACAGTCGAGCTTTGCACCCAGGGAAAAGGTGGCAGACTTGGGCTCTCAGGTGCCAATGATGGGGCCCCTTTAACCCTAGAAAAGTAACATTCACGTTCTTTCCTGGCAGGTTATCCCAGGGAGTAATCATCATTCGTTTGGAATTCTGGGATGAAAAACGCAATTTGCCGGACCCGCAAGTATCACGCACAGTCGAACTTTGCGCCCAGGGAAAAGGTGGCAGACTTGGGCTCTCAGGTGCCAATGATGGGGCCCCATTAACCCTAGAAAAAGAACAATGGCTTTCTTCACTGGCACCTTGTCCGTGGGAGGGATCTTCGTCGGTCTGGAATTCTGGGCTGAAAAACAGCACTTTCCTGGATCCGCACGTGGCACGCACGATCGAGCTTATTGCCCAGGGAAAAAGTGGCAGCCTTGGGCTCTCAGGTGCCAATGATGGAGCCCCATTACCCCTAGGAAAATAACAATCGCTTTCTGTCCTGGCACCTTTTCCCTGGGAGGAATCTTCGTTCGTCTGGAATTTTGGGCTGAAAATCGGTACTTCCCCAGACTCACACAAGGTACGCACCGTCGAGCTTTTCGCCCAGGGCAAAGGTGGCAGCCTTGGGCTCTCAGGTGACATTTTTGGGGCCCCATTAACCCTAGAAAAAGCACAATCACTTTCTGTCCTGGCACCTTTTCCGTGAGAGGAATCTTCGTTTCTCTGGAATTCTGGTCTTAATAACGGCACTTTCCCTGAATGGACGCCGAAATCACCATCGAGCTTTGCGCCCAGAGAAAAGGTGGCAGCCATGAACTCTCAGGTGCCAATGATGGGGCCCCATTACCTTTACAAAATGCAGAATGGCTCTGTTTCCTGGCAGCTTTTCCCTGGGAGGAATCTTCGTTCGTCTGGAATTTTGGGCTGAAAATCGGAACTTCCCCAGACTCACACAAGGTACGCACCGTCGAGCTTTGCGCCCAGGGAAAAGGTGGCAGCCTTGGGCTCTCAGGTGACATTTTTGGGGCCCCATTAACCTTAGAAAAAGCACAATCGCTTTCTGTCCTGGCACCTTTTCCCAGGGAGGAATTTTCGTCCGTCTGGAATTCTGGGCTGAAAACGGCTCTTTCCCTTACACGCATGTGGCACGCACCGTCGAGCTTTGCGTCCAGGGAAAAGGTGGCAGCCCTGGGCTCTCAGCTGCCAATTTTGGGGCCCCATTAACCCTAGAAAAGGCACAATGGCTTTCTGTCCTGGCACCTTTTCCCAGGGAGAAATCTTCGCTGGCCTGGAATTCTGGGATGAGAAACGGCACATTCCCGGACTTGCAAGTGGCACGCGCCGTCGACATTTGCGCCCAGGGAAAAGGTGGCAGCCTTGGGCTCTCAGGTGCCAAAGATGAGGTCCCATTACCCATAGAAAAGGCACAATGGCTTTCTGTCCTGACACCTTTTCCCAGAGAGGAATCGACTTCCGTCTGGAATTCTGGGCTGAAAAACGGCCCTTTCCAGGACCCGCACAGGGTATGCACCGTCGAGCTTTGCACCCAGGGAAAAGGTGGCAGCCCTGGGCTCTCAGGTGCCAATGATAGGGCCCAATTAGCATTACAAAATACACAATGGCTTTGTCTCCTGGTACCTTTTCCCTCTGAGGAATCTTCATAGGTCTGGAATTCTGGGCTGAAAAATGGCACTTTCCCGGACGTGCACATGGAACTCTCCGTCGAGCTTTGCGCCCAGGGAAAAGGTGGCAGCCTTGGGCTCTCAGGTGTCAATTTTGGGGCCCCATTAACCCTAGAAAAGGCACAATTGCTTTCTGTCCTGGCACCTTTCCCTGGGAGAAATCTTCATCAACCTCGAATTCTGGCATGAGAAAGAGCACATTCCTGGACCCGCAAGTGGCACGCACCGTCGAGCTTTGCGCTCAGGGAAAAGGTGGCAGCCTTGGGCTTTCAGGTGCCAATGATGGGTCCCCATTATTCCTAGAAAAGGAGAAATCGATTCCTGTCCTGGCACCTTTTCCCAGGGAGGAGTCTTCATCGGTCTGGAATTCTGGAATGAGAAACGGCAATTTCCCGGACCCTCACGTAGCACACATGGTCGAGCTTTGCGCCCAGGGTATAGGAGGCAACCTTGGGCTCTCAGGTGCCAATGATGGGGCCCGATTAACCCTAGAAATGGAACAATCACTTTCTGTCCTGGGAGCCTCTTCCCTGTGAAGAGTCTTCATTCGTCTGGAATTCAGGGCTGAAAAACGGCACTTTCCCGGACAAGAAAGTGGTACGCGCCGTTGATGTTTGCGCCCACGGAAAAGGTGGCAGCCTTGAACTCTCAGGTGCCAATGATGGGGCACCATTGACCCTAGAAAAGGACAATTCGATTTCTGACCTGACACCTTTTCCCTGGGAGGTATCTTCGTATGTCTGGAATTCTGGGCTGAAAAATGGCACTTCCCCGGACCCGCAAGTAGCACGCGCCGTCGACATTTGCGCCCAGGGAAAAGGTGGCAGCCTTGGGCTCTCAGGTGCCAATGATGGGGTCCCATTAAGCCTAGAAAAGGAGAAATCGATTCCTGTCCTGGCACCTTTTCCCAGGGAGGAATCTTCATCGGTCTGGAATTCTGGAATGAGAAACGGCGATTTCCGGGACCAGCATGTGGCAGGCACTGTCGAGCTTTGCGCCCAGGGAAAAGGAGGCAACCTCTGGCTCTCAGATGCCAATGACAGGCCCCCATTAACACTAGAAATGGAACAATCGCTTTCTGTCCTGGGAGCCTTTTCCCTGGGAGGAGTCGTCATCCGTCTGGAATTCAGGGCTGAACAAAGCACTTTCTCTGACCTGCACGTGGCAGGCACCATCTAGCTTTGCGCCCAGGCAAAAGGTGGCAGCCTTGGGCTCTCAGGTGCCAATGATGGGGGCCCATTTACTATAGAAAAGGCACAATCGCTTTCTGTCCTGGCACCTTTTCCCAGGGAGAAATCTTCGCTGGCCTGAAATTCTGGGATGAGAAAAGGCACATTCCCGGACTTGCAAGTGGCACGTGCCGTCAACATTTGCGCCCAGGGAAAAGATGGCAGTCTTAGGCTATCAGGTGCCAATGATGGTGCCCCATTACCCCTAGAATAGGCCCAATCGCTTTCTGTCCTGACACCTTGTCCCAGGGAGGAATCTTCGTCCGTCTGGAAATCTAGGTTCAAAAATGGCACTGCCACAAACACGCTCAAGGTACACACCATCTAGCTTTGCGCCCTGGGAAAAGGGGGCAGCCTTGGGCTCTCAGGTGCCAATGATGGTGCCCCATTACCCCTACAAAAGGCACAATGGCTTTCTGTCTTGGCACCTTTTCTCAGGGAGGAATCTTCATCGGTTTGGAATTCTGGTCTGAGAATCGGCACTTTCCTGGACCCGCAAGTGGAATGCACCATCGAGCTTTGCGTCCAGGGAAAAGGTGGCAGTCTTGGACTCTCAGGTGCCAATGATGGGGCCCCATTACCTTTACTAAAAGCACAATGACTTTCTGTCCTGGCACCTTTTCCCTGGGAGGAGTCTTCATTGGTCTGGAATTCTGGGCTGTAAAATGGCACTTTCTGGGACCAGCACGTGACACGGACTGTCGTGCTTTGCGCCCAGGGAAAAGGAGGCAACCTCTGGCTCTCAGATGCCAATGACGGGTCCCCATTAACAGTACAAATGGAACAATCACTTTCTGTCCTGGGAGCCCTTTCCCTGGGAGGAGTCGTCATCCGTCTGGAATTCAGGGCTGAACAAAGCACTTTCTCTGACCTGCACGTGGCAGGCACCATCTAGCTTTGCACCCAGGGAAAAGGTGGCAGCCTTGGGCTCTCAGGTGCCAACGATGGGTCCCCGTTAACACTGGATAAATAACAATCGCTTTCTGTCCTGGCACCTTTTCCCAGGGAGGAATTTTCATCCGTCTGGAATTCTGGGCTGAAAAATGGCACTTCCCCGGACCCGCAAGTGGAACGCACCGTCGAGCTTTGTGCCCAGGCAAAAGGTGGCAGCCCTGGGCTCTCAGGTGCCAAATTTGGGGCCCCATTAACCCTAGAAAAGGCACAATCGCTTTCTGTCCTGGCACTTTGTCTCAGGGAGAAATCTTCGCTGGCCTGGAATTCTGGGATGAGAAACGGCACATTCCCGGACTTGTAAGTGGCACGCGCCACCGAGCTTTGTGCCCAGGAAAAAGGTGGCAGCCTTGAGCTCTCAGGTGCCAAAGATGGGGTCCCATTAGCCCTAGAAAAGACACAATTGCTTTCTGTCCTGGCACCTTTTCCCTGGGAGGAATCTTCATCGGTCTTGAATTCCGGGATGAGAAACGGCATTTTCCCGGACCCTCACGTAGCACGCATGGTCGAGCTTTGCACGCAGGGTATAGGAGGCAACCTTGGGCTCTCAGGTGCCAATGATGGGGCCCGATTAACCCTAGAAATGGAACAATCACTTTCTGTCCTGGGAGCCTCTTCCCTGTGAGGAGTCTTCATTCGTCTGGAATTCAGGGCTGAAAAACGGCACTTTCCCGGACAAGAAAGTGGTACGCGCCGTTGATGTTTGCGCCCACGGAAAAGGTGGCAGCCTTGAACTCTCAGGTGCCAATGATGGGGCACCATTGACCCTAGAAAAGGACAATTCGATTTCTGACCTGACACCTTTTCCCTGGGAGGTATCTTCGTATGTCTGGAATTCTGGGCTGAAAAATGGCACTTCCCCGGACCCGCAAGTAGCACGCGCCGTCGACATTTGCGCCCAGGGAAAAGGTGGCAGCCTTGGGCTCTCAGGTGCCAATGATGGGGTCCCATTAAGCCTAGAAAAGGAGAAATCGATTCCTGTCCTGGCACCTTTTCCCAGGGAGGAATCTTCATCGGTCTGGAATTCTGGAATGAGAAACGGCGATTTCCGGGACCAGCATGTGGCAGGCGCTGTCGAGCTTTGCGCCCAGGGAAAAGGAGGCAACCTCTGGCTCTCAGATGCCAATGACAGGCCCCCATTAACACTAGAAATGGAACAATCGCTTTCTGTCCTGGGAGCCTTTTCCCTGGGAGGAGTCGTCATCCGTCTGGAATTCAGGGCTGAACAAAGCACTTTCTCTGACCTGCACGTGGCAGGCACCATCTAGCTTTGCGCCCAGGCAAAAGGTGGCAGCCTTGGGCTCTCAGGTGCCAATGATGGGGGCCCATTTACTATAGAAAAGGCACAATCGCTTTCTGTCCTGGCACCTTTTCCCAGGGAGAAATCTTCGCTGGCCTGAAATTCTGGGATGAGAAAAGGCACATTCCCGGACTTGCAAGTGGCACGTGCCGTCAACATTTGCGCCCAGGGAAAAGATGGCAGTCTTAGGCTATCAGGTGCCAATGATGGTGCCCCATTACCCCTAGAATAGGCCCAATCGCTTTCTGTCCTGACACCTTGTCCCAGGGAGGAATCTTCGTCCGTCTGGAAATCTAGGTTCAAAAATGGCACTGCCACAAACACGCTCAAGGTACACACCATCTAGCTTTGCGCCCTGGGAAAAGGGGGCAGCCTTGGGCTCTCAGGTGCCAATGATGGTGCCCCATTACCCCTACAAAAGGCACAATGGCTTTCTGTCTTGGCACCTTTTCTCAGGGAGGAATCTTCATCGGTTTGGAATTCTGGTCTGAGAATCGGCACTTTCCTGGACCCGCAAGCGGAATGCACCATCGAGCTTTGCGTCCAGGGAAAAGGTGGCAGTCTTGGACTCTCAGGTGCCAATGATGGGGCCCCATTGCCTTTACTAAAAGCACAATGACTTTCTGTCCTGGCACCTTTTCCCTGGGAGGAGTCTTCATTGGTCTGGAATTCTGGGCTGTAAAATGGCACTTTCTGGGACCAGCACGTGACACGGACTGTCGTGCTTTGCGCCCAGGGAAAAGGAGGCAACCTCTGGCTCTCAGATGCCAATGACGGGTCCCCATTAACAGTACAAATGGAACAATCACTTTCTGTCCTGGGAGCCCTTTCCCTGGGAGGAGTCGTCATCCGTCTGGAATTCAGGGCTGAACAAAGCACTTTCTCTGACCTGCACGTGGCAGGCACCATCGAGCTTTGCACCCAGGGAAAAGGTGGCAGCCTTGGGCTCTCAGGTGCCAACGATGGGTCCCCGTTAACACTGGATAAATAACAATCGCTTTCTGTCCTGGCACCTTTTCCCAGGGAGGAATTTTCATCCGTCTGGAATTCTGGGCTGAAAAATGGCACTTCCCCGGACCCGCAAGTGGAACGCACCGTCGAGCTTTGTGCCCAGGCAAAAGGTGGCAGCCCTGGGCTCTCAGGTGCCAAATTTGGGGCCCCATTAACCCTAGAAAAGGCACAATCGCTTTCTGTCCTGGCACTTTGTCTCAGGGAGAAATCTTCGCTGGCCTGGAATTCTGGGATGAGAAACGGCACATTCCCGGACTTGTAAGTGGCACGCGCCACCGAGCTTTGTGCCCAGGAAAAAGGTGGCAGCCTTGAGCTCTCAGGTGCCAAAGATGGGGTCCCATTAGCCCTAGAAAAGACACAATTGCTTTCTGTCCTGGCACCTTTTCCCTGGGAGGAATCTTCATCGGTCTTGAATTCCGGGATGAGAAACGGCATTTTCCCGGACCCTCACGTAGCACGCATGGTCGAGCTTTGCACGCAGGGTATAGGAGTCAACTTAGGGCTCTCAGGTGCCAATGATGGGGCCCGATTAACCCTAGAAATGGAACAATCGCTTTCTGTCCTGGGAGCCTCTTCCCTGTGAGGAGTCTTCATCCGTCTGGAATTGAGGGCTGAAAAACGGCACTTTCTCGGACAAGAAAGTGGCACGTGCCGTTGATGTTTGCGCCCACGGAAAAGGTGGAAGCCTTGAACTCTCAGGTGCCAATGATGGGGCACCATTGACACTAGAAAAGGACAATTCGATTTCTGACCTGGAACCTTTTACCTGGGAGGTGTCTTCGTCCGTCTGGAATTCTGGGCTGAAAAATGGCACTTCCCCGGACCCGCAAGTGGCACGCGCCGTCGACATTTGTGCCCAGGGAAAAGGTGGTAGCCGTGGGCTCTCAGGTGCCAATGATGGGGCGCTGTTAACACTAGAAAAATAACATTTGCTTTCTTTCCTGGCACCATTTCCCAGGGAGGAATCTTCGTCCGTCTGGAAATCTGGGTTCAAAAATGGCACTGCCCCAAACCCGCACAAGGTACACACCGTCGAGCTTTGCGCCCAGGGAAAAGGGGCCAGCCTTGGGCTCTCAGGTGCCAATGATGGTGCCCCATTACCCCTAGAAAAGGCACAATGGCTTTCTGTCCTGACACCTTTTCCCAGGGAGGAATCTTCATCGGTTTGGAATTCTGGTCTGAGAAACGGCACTTTCCTGGACCCGCAAGTGGAACGCATGGTCGAGCTTTGCGTCCAGGGAAAAGGTGGCAGTCTTGGACTCTCAGGTGCCAATGATGGGGCCCCTTTACTTTTACAAAAGGCACAATGGCTTTCTGTCCTGGCACCTTTTCCCTGGGAGGAGTCTTCACTGGTCTGGAATTCTGGGCTGTAAAATGGCACTTTCTGGGACCAGCACGTGGCACGCACTGTTGTGCTTTGCGCCCAGGGAAAAGGAGGCAACCTCTGGCTCTCAGATGCCAATGACGGGCCCCCATTAACACTAGAAATGGAACAATCGCTTTCTGTCCTGGGAGCCCTTTCACTGGGAGGAGTCGTCAGCCGTCTGGAATCCTGGGCTGAACAAAGCACTTTCTCTGACCTGCACGTGGCAGGCACCATCGAGCTTTGCGCCCAGGGAAAAGGGGCCAGCCTTGGGCTCTCAGGTGCCAACGATGGGTCCCCGTTAACACTAGATAAATAACAATCGTTTTCTGTCCTGGCACCTTTTCCCTGGGAGGAATTTTCGTCCGTCTGGAATTCTGGGCTGAAAAACGACACTTTCCCCGACCCGCAAGTGGAACGCACCGTCAAGCTTTGTGCCCAGGCAAAAGGTGGCAGCCTTGGGCTCTCAGGTGCCAATGATGGGGCCCCATTACTCCTAGAAAAAGAACAATGGCTTTCTGTCCTGGCACCTTTTCCCAGGGAGGCATCTTCATCGGTTTGGAATTCTGGTCTGAGAATCGGCACTTTCCTGGGCCCGCAAGTGGAATGCACCGTCGAGGTTTGAGCCTAGGCAAAAGGTGGCAGCCTTGGGCTCTCAGGTGCCAATGATGGGGCCCCATTACCTTTACAAAAAGCACAATGGCTTTCTGTCCTGGCACCTTTTCCCTGGGAGGAGTCTTCATTGTTCTGGAATTCTGGGCTGAAAACGGCTCTTTCCCTTACCCGCATGTGGCACGCACCGTCGAGCTTTGCGCCTATGGAAAAGGTGGCAGCCCTGGGCTCTCAGCTGCCAATTTTGGGGCCCCATTAACCCTAGAAAAGGCACAATCGCTTTCTGTCCTGACACCTTTTCCCAGGGAGAAATCTTCGCTGGCCTGGAATTCTGGGATGAGAAACGGCACATTCCCGGACTTGCAAGTGGTACGCGCCGTCGGCATTTGCGTCCAGGGAAAAGGGGGCAGCCTTGGGCTCTCAGGTGCCAAAGATGAGGCCCCATTAAACCTAGAAAAGGCACAACGGCTTTCTGTCCTGACACCTTTTCCCAGAGAGGAATCGACTTCCGTCTGGAATTCTGGGCTGAAAAATGGCACTTTCCCGGACCCGCACGTGGAACGCTCCGTCGAGCTTTGCGTCCAGGGAAAAGGTGGCAGCCTTGGGCTCTCAGGTGTCAATTTTGGGGCCCCATTAACCCTAGAAAAGGCAGAATTGGTTTCTGTCCTTGCACCTTTTCCCTGGGAGAAATCTTCATCGGCCCCGAATTCTGGGATGAGAAACAGCACATTCCTGGACTCGCAAGTGGCACGCACCGTTGAGCTTTGCGCTCAGGGAAAAGGTTGCAGCCTTCGGCTCTCAGGTGTCAATGATGGGTCCCCATTACTCCTAGAAAAGGAGAAATCGATTCCTGTCCTGGCACCTTTTCCCAGGGAGGAATCTTCATCGGTCTGGAATTCTGGAATGAGAAACGGCAATTTCCCGGACCCTCACGTAGCACTCATGGTCGAGCTTTGCGCCCAGGGTATAGGAGGTAACCTTGGGCTCTCAGGTGCCAATGATGGGGCCCGATTAACCCTAGAAATGGAACAATCGCTTTCTGTCCTGGGAGCCTCTTCCCTGTGAGGAGTCTTCATCCGTCTGGAATTCAGAGTTGAAAAACAGCACTTTCCCGGACAAGAAAGTGGCACGTGCCGTTGATGTTTACGCCCACGGAAAAGGTGGCAGCCTTGAACTCTGAGGTGCCAATGATGGGGCACCATTGACCCTAGAAAAGGACAATTCGATTTCTGACCTGGCACCTTTTCCCTGGGAGGTGTCTTCGTCCGTCTGGAATTCTGGGCTGAAAAATGGCACTTCCCCGAACCCGCAAGTGGCACGCGCCGTCGACATTTGCGCCCAGGGAAAAGGTGGTAGCCTTGGGCTCTCAGGTGCCAATGATGGGGCCCCGTTAACACTAGAAAAATAACTTTTTCTTTCTGTCCTGGCACTATTTCCCAGGGAGGAATCTTCGTCCGTCTGGAAATCTGGGTTCAAAAATGGCACTGCCCGAAACCCGCACAAGGTACACACCGTCGAGCTTTGCGCCCAGGGAAAAGGGGGCAGCCTTGGGCTATCAGGTGCTAATGATGGTGCCCCATTACCCCTACAAAAGGCACAATGGCTTTCTGTCCTGGCACCTTTTCCCAGGGAGGAATCTTCATCGGTCTGGAATTCTGGCCTGAGAATGGGCACTTTCCTGGACCCGCAAGTGGAATGCACCGTCGAGCTTTGCGTCCAGGGAAAAGGGGGCAGCCTTGAGCTCTCAGGTGCCAGTGATGGCGCCCCATTACCCCTACAAAAGGCACAATGGCTTTCTGTCCTGGCACCTTTTCCCAGGGAGGAATCTTCATCGGTTTGGAATTCTGGTCTGAGAATCGGCACTTTCCTGGACCCGCAAGTGGAACGCACCATCGAGCTTTGCGTCCAGGGAAAAGGTGGCAGTCTTGGGCTCTCAGGTGCCAATGATGGGGCCCCATTACCTTTACAAAAAGCACAATGGCTTTCTGTCCTGGCACCTTTTCCCTGGGAGGAGTCTTCATCGGTCTGGAATTCTGGGCTGTAAAATGGCACTTTCTGGGACCAGCACGTGGCACGGACTGTCGTGCTTTGCGCCCAGGGAAAAGGAGGCAACCTCTGGCTCTCAGATGCCAATGACGGGTCCCAATTAACACTAGAAATGGAACAATCGCTTTCTGTCCTGGGAGCCCTTTCCCTGGGAGGAGTCGTCATCCGTCTGGAATTCAGGGCTAAACAAAGCACTTTCTCTGACCTGCACGTGGCAGGCACCATCGAGCTTTGCACCCAGGGAAAAGGTGGCAGCCTTGGGCTCTCAGGTGCCAACGATGGGTCCCCGTTAACACTGGATAAATAACAATCGCTTTCTGTCCTGGCACCTTTTCCCTGGGAGGAATTTTCATCCGTCTGGAATTCTGGGCTGAAAAATGGCACTTCCCCGGACCCGCAAGTGGAACGCACTGTCGAGCTTTGTGCCCAGGCAAAAGGTGGCAGCCCTGGGCTCTCAGGTGCCAAATTTGGGGCCCCATTAACCCTAGAAAAGGCACAATCGCTTTCTGTCCTGGCACTTTGTCTCAGGGAGAAATCTTCGCTGGCCTGGAATTCTGGGATGAGAAACGACACATTCCCGGACTTGTAAGTGGCACGCGCCACCGAGCTTTGAGCCTAGGCAAAAGGTGGCAGCCTTGGGCTCTCAGGTGCCAAAGATGGGGTCCCATTAGCCCTAGAAAAGACACAATTGCTTTCTGTCCTGGCACCTTTTCCCTGGGAGGAATCTTCATCGGTCTTGAATTCCGGGATGAGAAACGGCATTTTCCCGGACCCTCACGTAGCACTCATGGTCGAGCTTTGCGCCCAGGGTATAGGAGGCAACCTTGGGCTCTCAGGTGCCAATGATGGGGCCCGATTAACCCTAGAAATGGAACAATCGCTTTCTGTCCTGGGAGCCTCTTCCCTGTGAGGAGTCTTCATCCGTCTGGAATTCAGAGCTGAAAAACAGCACTTTCCCGGACAAGAAAGTGGCACGTGCCGTTGATGTTTACGCCCACGGAAAAGGTGGCAGCCTTGAACTCTGAGGTGCCAATGATGGGGCACCATTGACCCTAGGAAAGGACAATTCGATTTCTGACCTGGCACCTTTTCCCTGGGAGGTGTCTTCGTCCGTCTGGAATTCTGGGCTGAAAAATGGCACGTCCCCGAGCGCGCAAGTGGCACGCGCCGTCGACATTTGCGCCCAGGGAAAAGGTGGTAGCCTTGGGCTCTCAGGTGCCAATGATGGGGCCCCGTTAACACTAGAAAAATAACTTTTTCTTTCTGTCCTGGCACTATTTCCCAGGGAGGAATCTTCGTCCGTCTGGAAATCTGGGTTCAAAAATGGCACTGCCCGAAACCCGCACAAGGTACACACCGTCGAGCTTTGCGCCCAGGGATAAGGGGGCAGCCTTGGGCTATCAGGTGCTAATGATGGTGCCCCATTACCCCTACAAAAGGCACAATGGCTTTCTGTCCTGGCACCTTTTCCCAGGGAGGAATCTTCATCGGTCTGGAATTCTGGTCTGAGAATGGGCACTTTCCTGGACCCGCAAGTGGAATGCACCGTCGAGCTTTGCGTCCAGGGAAAAGGGGGCAGCCTTGAGCTCTCAGGTGCCAGTGATGGTGCCCCATTACCCCTACAAAAGGCACAATGGCTTTCTGTCCTGGCACCTTTTCCCAGGGAGGAATCTTCATCGGTTTGGAATTCTGGTCTGAGAATCGGCACTTTCCTGGACCCGCAAGTGGAACGCACCATCGAGCTTTGCGTCCAGGGAAAAGGTGGCAGTCTTGGGCTCTCAGGTGCCAATGATGGGGCCCCATTACCTTTACAAAAAGCATAATGGCTTTCTGTCCTGGCACCTTTTCCCTGGGAGGAGTCTTCATTGGTCTGGCATTCTGGGCTGTAAAATGGCACTTTCTGGGACCAGCACGTGGCACGCACTGTCGTGCTTTGCGCCCAGAGAAAAGGAGGCAACCTCTGGCTCTCAGATGCCAATGACGGGCCCCCATTAACACTAGAAATGGAACAATCGCTTTCTGTCCTGGGAGCCCTTTCCCTGGGAGGAGTCGTCATCCGTCTCGAATCCTGTGCTGAACAAAGGTCTTTGTCTGACCTGCAAGTGGCAGGCACCATCTAGCTTTGCGCCCAGGGAAAAGGTGGCAGCCTTGGGCTCTCAGGTGCCAACGATGGGTCCCCGTTAACACAAGATAAATAACAATCGCTTTCTGTCCTGGCACCTTTTCCCAGGGAGGAATTTTTGTCCGTCTGGAATTCTGGGCTGAAAAACGGCACTTCCCCGGACCTGCAAGTGGAACGCACCGTCGAGCTTTGTGCCCAGGCAAAAGGTGGCAGCCTTGGGCTCTCAGGTGCCAATGATGGGGCCCCATTACCCCTAGAAAAAGAACAATGGCTTTCTGTCCTGGCACCTTTTCCCTGGGTGGAATCTTCAGTGGTCTGGAATTCTGGGCTGAAAACGGCTCTTTCCCTTACCCGCATGTGGCACGCACCGTCAAGCTTTGCGCCCAGGGAAAAGGTGGCAGCCCTGGGCTCTCAGCTGCCAATTTTTGGGCCCCTTTAACCCTAGAAAAGGCACAATCGCTTTCTGTCCTGGCACGTTTTCCCAGGGAGAAATCTTCGCTGGCCTGGAATTCTGGGATGAGGAACGGCACATTCCCGGACTTGCAAGTGGCACGCGCCGTCGGCATTTGCGTCCAGGGAAAAGGTGGCAGCCTTGGGCTCTCAGGTGCCAATGATGGGGCCCCATTACCCCTAGAAAAAGAACAATGGCTTTCTGTCCTCGCAACTTTTCCCTGGGAGGAATCTTCATTGGTCTGGAATTCTGGGCTGAAAACAGCTCTTTCCCTTACCCGCATGTGGCACGCACCGTCAAGCTTTGCGCCCAGGGAAAAGGTGGCAGCCCTGGGCTCTCAGCTGCCAATTTTTGGGCCCCATTAACCCTAGAAAAGGCACAATCGCTTTCTGTCCTGGCACGTTTTCCCAGGGAGAAATCTTCGCTGGCCTGGAATTCTGGGATGAGGAACGGCACATTCCCGGACTTGCAAGTGGCACGCGCCGTCGGCATTTGCGTCCAGGGAAAAGGTGGCAGCCTTGGGCTCTCAGGTGCCAAAGATGAGGCCCCATTACCCCTAGAAAAGGAACAATGGCTTTCTGTCCTGACACCTTTTCCCAGAGAGGAATCGACTTCCGTCTGGAATTCTGGGCTGAAAAACGGCCCTTTCCCAAACCCGCACAGGGTATGCACCGTCGAGCTTTGCACCCAGGGAAAAGGTGGCAGCCTTGGGCTCTCAGGTGCCAATGATGGGGCCCAATTAGCATTACAAAATACACAATGGCTTTGTCTCCTGGTACCTTTTCCCTCTGAGGAATCTTCATAGGTCTGGAATTCTGGGCTGAAAAATGGCACTTTCCCGGACCCGCACGTGGAACGCTCCGTCGAGCTTTGCGCCCAGGGAAAAGGTGGCAGCATTGGGCTCTCAGGTGTCAATTTTGGGGCCCCATTAACCCTAGAAAAGGCACAATTGCTTTCTGCCCTGGCACCTTTTCCCTGGGAGAAATCTTCATCGGCCTCGAATTCTGGGATGAGAAACAGCACATTCCTGGACCCGCAAGTGGCACGCACCATTGAGCTTTGCACTCAAGGAAAAGGTTGCAGCCTTCGGCTCTCAGGTGTCAATGATGGAGCCCCGTTAACCCTAGAAAAGGAACAATCGCTTTCTGTCCTGACACCTTTTCCCAGGGAGGAATCTTCATCGGTCTGGAATTCTGGAATGAGAAACGGCAATTTCCCGGACCCTCACGTAGCACGCATGGTGGAGCTTTGCGCCCAGGGTATAGGAGGCAACCTTGGGCTCTCAGGTGCCAATGATGGGGCCCGATTAACCCTAGAAATGGAACAATCGCTTTCATTCCTGGGAGCCTCTTCGCTGTGAGGAGTCTTCATCCGTCTGGAATTCAGGGCTGAAAAACGGCACTTTCCCGGACAAGAAAGTGGCACGTGCCGTTGATGTTTGCGCCCCCGAAAAAGTGGCAGCCTTGAACTCTCAGGTGCCAATGATGGGGCACCATTGACCCTAGGAAAGGACAATTCGATTTCTGACTTGGCACCTTTTCCCTTGGAGGTGTCTTCGTCCGTCTGGAATTCTGGGCTGAAAAATGGCACTTCCCCGGACCCGCAAGTGGCACGCGCCGTCGACATTTGCGCCCAGGCTAAAGGTGGCAGCCTTGGGCTCTCAGGTGCCAATGATGGGGCCCCGTTAACACTAGAAAAAGAACAATGGCTTTCTGTCCTGGCACCTTTTCCCAGGGAGGAATCTTCATCCGTCTGGAAATCTGGGTTCAAAATTGGCACTGCCCAAACCCGCACAAGGTACACACCGTCGAGATTTGCGCCAAGGGAAAAGGGGGCAGCCTTGGGCTCTCAGGTGCCAATGATGGTGCCCCATTACCCCTACAAAAGGCACAATGGCTTTCTGTCCTGGCACCTTTTCCCAGGGAGGAATCTTCAGCGGTTTGGAATTCTGGTCTGAGAATCGGCACTTTCCTGGACCCGCAAGTGGAACACACCATCGAGCTTTGCGTCCAGGGAAAAGGTGGCAGTCTTGGGCTCAGGTGCCAATGATGGGGCCCCATTACCTTTACAAAAAGCACAATGGCTTTCTGTCCTGGCATATTTTCCCTGGGAGGAGTCTTCATTGGTCTGGAATTCTGGGCTGTAAAATGGCACTTTCTGGGACCAGCACGTGGCACACACTGTCGTGCTTTGCGCCCAGGGAAAAGGAGGCAACCTCTGGCTCTCAGATGCCAATGACGGGCCCCCATTAACACTAGAAATGGAAGAATCACTTTCTGTCCTGGGAGCCCTTTCCCTGGGAGGAGTCGTCAGCCGTCTGGAATTCAGGGCTGAACAAAGCACTTTCTCTGACCTGCACGTGGCAGGCACCATCAAGCTTTGTGCCCAGGGAAAAGGTGGCAGCCTTGGGCTCTCAGGTGCCAATGATGGGGCCCCATTAACACTAGATAAATAACAATCGCTTTCTGTCCTCGCACCTTTTCCCAGGGAGGAATTTTCTTCCGTCTGGAATTCTGGGCTGAAAAACGGCACTTCCCCGGACCTGCAAGTGGAACGCACCGTCGAGCTTTGTGCCCAGGCAAAAGGTGGCAGCCTTGGGCTCTCAGGTGCCAATGATGGGGCCCCATTACCCCTAGAAAAAGAACAATGGCTTTCTGTCCTGGCACCTTTTCCCAGGGAGGGATCTTCATCGGTTTGGAATTCTGGTCTGGAAATCTGCACATTCCTGGACCTGCAAGTGGAACGCACCATCGAGCTTTGCGTCCAGGGAAAAGGTGGCAGTCTTGGGCTCTCAGGTGCCAATGATGGGGCCCCTTTACCTTTACAAAAAGCACAATGGCTTTCTGTCCTGGCACCTTTTCCCTGGGAGGAGTCTTCATTGGTCTGGAATTCTGGGCTGTAAAATGGCACTTTCTGGGACCAGCACGTGGCACGCACTGTTGTGCTTTGCGCCCAGGGAAAAGGAGGCAACCTCTGGCTCTCAGATGCCCACGACGGGCCCCCATTAACACTAGAAATGGAACAATCACTTTCTGTCCTGGGAGCCCTTTCCCTGGGAGGAGTTGTCATCCGTCTGGAATCCTGGGCTGAACAAAGCACTTTCTCTGACCTGCACGTGGCAGGCACCATCTAGCTCTGCGCCCAGGGAAAAGGTGGCAGCCTTGGGCTCTCAGGTGCCAACGATGGGTCCCCGTTAACACTAGATAAATAACAGTTGCTTTCTGTCCTGGCACCTTTTCCCAGGGAGGAATTTTCGTCCGTCTGGAATTCTGGGCTGAAAAACAGCACTTCCCCGGACCTGCAAGTGGAACGCACCGTCGAGCTTTGTGCCCAGGCAAAAGGTGGCAGCCTTGGGCTCTCAGGTGCCAATGATGGGGCCCCATTACCCCTAGAAAAAGAACAATCGCTTTCTGTCCTGGCACCTTTTCCCAGGGAGGAATCTTCATTGGTCTGGAATTCTGGGCTGAAAACGGCTCTTTCCCTTACCCGCATGGGGCACGCACCGTCGAGCTTTGCGCCCAGGGAAAAGGTGGCAGCCCTGGGCTCTCAGCTGCCAATTTTGGGGCCCAATTAACCCTAGAAAAGGCACAATCGCTTTCTGTCCTGGCACCTTTTCCCAGGGAGAAATCTTCGCTGGCCTGGAATTCTGGGATGAGAAACGGCCCTTTCCCGGACCCGCACAGGGTATGCACCGTCGAGCTTTGCTCCCAGGGAAAAGGTGGCAGCCTTGGGCTCTCAGGTGCCAATGATGGGCCCAATTAGCATTACAAAATACACAATGGCTTTGTCTCCTGGTACCTTTTCCCTCTGAGGAATCTTCATAGGTCTGGAATTCTGGGCTGAAAAATGGCACTTTCCCGGACCCGCACGTGGAACGCTCCGTCGAGCTTTGCGCCCAGGGAAAAGGTGGCAGCCCTGGGCTCTCAGCTGCCAATTTTTGGGCCCCATTAACCCTAGAAAAGGCACAATTGCTTTCTGTCCTGGCACCTTTTCCCTGGGAGAAATCATCAGCCTCGAATTCTGGGATGAGAAACAGCACATTCCTGGACTCGCAAGTGGCACGCACCGTCGAGCTTTGCGCTCAGGGAAAAGGTTGCAGCCTTCGGCTCTCAGGTGTCAATGATGGAGCCCCACTAACCCTAGAAAAAGAACAATCCCTTTCTGTCCTGACACCTTTTCCCAGGGAGGAATCTCCATCGGTCTGGAATTCTGGAATGAGAAACGGCAATTTCCCGGACCCTCATGTAGCACGCATGGTCGAGCTTTGCACGCAGGGTATAGGAGGCAACCTTGGGCTCTCAGGTGCCAATGATGGGGCCCGATTAACCCTAGAAATGGAACAATCGCTTTCTGTCCTGGGAGCCTCTTCCCTGTGAGGAGTCTTCATCCGTCTGGAATTGAGGGCTGAAAAACGGCACTTTCCCGGACAAGAAAGTGGCACGTGCCGTTGATGTTTGCGCCCACGGAAAAGGTGGCAGCCTTGAACTCTCAGGTGCCAATGATGGGGCACCATTGACCCTAGAAAAGGACAATTCGATTTCTGACCTGGCACCTTTTCCCTGGGAGGTGTCTTCGTCCGTCTGGAATTCTGGGCTGAAAAATGGCACTTCCCCGGACCCGCAAGTGGCACGCGCCGTCGACATTTGCGCCCAGGCAAAAGGTGGCAGCCTTGGGCTCTCAGGTGCCAATGATGGGGCCCCGTTAACACTAGAAAAATAACATTTCCTTTCTGTCCTGGCACCTTTTCCCAGGGAGGAATCATCGTCCGTCTGGAAATCTGAGTTCAAAAATAGCACTGCCCAAACCCGCACAAGGTACACACCATCGAGCTTTGCGCCCAGGGAAAAGGGGGCAGCCTTGGGCTCTCAGGTGCCAATGATGGTGCCCCATTACCCCTACAAAAGGCACAATGGCTTTCTGTCCTGGCACCTTTTCCCTGGGAGGAATTTTCGTCCGTCTGGAATTCTGGGCTGAAAAACGGCACTTCCCCGGACCTGCAAGTGGAACGCACCGTCGAGCTTTGTGCCCAGGCAAATTGTGGCAGCCTTGGGCTCTCAGGTGCCAATGATGGGGCCCCATTACCCCTAGATAAAGAACAATCGCTTTCTGTCCTGGCACCTTTTCCCTGGGAGAAATCTTCAGTGGTCTGGAATTCTGGGCTGAAAAAGGCTCTTTCCCTTACCCGCATGTGGCACGCACCGTCGAGCTTTGCGCCTAGGGAAAAGGTGGCAGCCCTGGGCTCTCAGCTGCCAATTTTGGGGCCCCATTAACCCTAGAAAAGGCACAATCGCTTTCTGTCCTGGCACCTTTTCCCAGGGAGAAATCTTCGCTGGCCTGGATTTCTGGGATGAGAAACGGCACATTCCCGGACTTGCAAGTGGCACGCGCCGTCGACATTTGCGCCCAGGGAAAAGGGGGCAGCCTTGGGCTCTCAGCTGCCAATGATGGGGCACCATTACCCCTACAAAAGGCACAATGGCTTTCTGTCCTGGCACCTTTTCCCAGGGAGGAATCTTCATCGGTTTGGAATTCTGGTCTGAGAATCGGCACTTTCCTGGACCCACAAGTGGAACGCACCATCGAGCTTTGCACCCAGGGAAAAGGTGGCAGTCTTGGGCTCTCAGGTGCCAATGATGGGACCCCATTACCTTTACAAAAAGCACAATGGCTTTCTGTCCTGGCACCTTTTCCCTGGGAGGAGTCTTCATAGGTCTGGAATTCTGGGCTGTAAAATGGCACTTTCTGGGACCAGCACGTGGCACGCAATGTCGTGCTTTGCGCCCAGGGAAAAGGAGGCAACCTCTGGCTCTCAGATGCCAATGAGGGGCCCCCATTAACACTAGAAATGGAGAAATCGCTTTCTGTCCTGGGAGCCCTTTCCCTGGGAGGAGTCGTCAGCCGTCTGGAATCCTGGGCTGAACAAAGCATTTTCTCTGACCTGCACGTGGCAGGCACCATCTAGCTTTGCGCCCAGGGAAAAGGTGGCAGCCTTGGGCTCTCAGGTGCCAACGATGGGTCCCCGTTAACACTAGATAAATAACAATCGCTTTCTGTCCTGGCACCTTTTCCCAGGGAGGAATTTTCGTCCGTCTGGAATTCTGGGCTGAAAAACGGCACTTCCCCGGACCCGCAAGTGGAACGCACCGTCGAGCTTTGTGCCCAGGCAAAAGGTGGCAGCCTTGGGCTCTCAGGTGCCAATGATGGGGCCCCATTACCCCTAGAAAAAGAACAATGGCTTTCTGTCCTGGCACCTTTTCCCAGGGAGGGATCTTCATCGGTTTGGAATTCTGGTCTGAGAATCGGCACTTTCCTGGACCCGCAAGTGGAACGCACCGTCGAGCTTTGAGCCTAGGCAAAAGGTGGCAGCCTTGGGCTCTCAGGTGCCAATGATGGTGCCCCATTACCCCTACAAAAGGCACAATGGCTTTCTGTCCTGGCACCTTTTCCCAGGGAGGAATCTTCAGCGGTTTGGAATTCTGGTCTGAGAATCGGCCCTTTCCTGGACCCGCAAGTGGAACACACCATCGAGCTTTGCGTCCAGGGAAAAGGTGGCAGTCTTGGGCTCAGGTGCCAATGATGGGGCCCCATTACCTTTACAAAAAGCACAATGGCTTTCTGTCCTGGCGCCTTTTCCCTGGGAGGAGTCTTCATTGGTCTGGAATTCTGGGCTGTAAAATGGCACTTTCTGGGACCAGCACGTGGCACACACTGTCGTGCTTTGCGTCCAGGGAAAAGGAGGCAACCTCTGGCTCTCAGATGCCAATGACGGGCCCCCATTAACACTAGAAATGGAAGAATCACTTTCTGTCCTGGGAGCCCTTTCCCTGGGAGGAGTCGTCAGCCGTCTGGAATTCAGGGCTGAACAAAGCACTTTCTCTGACCTGCACGTGGCAGGCACCATCAAGCTTTGTGCCCAGGGAAAAGGTGGCAGCCTTGGGCTCTCAGGTGCCAATGATGGGGCCCCATTAACACTAGATAAATAACAATCGCTTTCTGTCCTCGCACCTTTTCCCAGGGAGGAATTTTCTTCCGTCTGGAATTCTGGGCTGAAAAACGGCACTTCCCCGGACCTGCAAGTGGAACGCACCGTCGAGCTTTGTGCCCAGGCAAAAGGTGGCAGCCTTGGGCTCTCAGGTGCCAATGATGGGGCCCCATAACCCCTAGAAAAAGAACAATGGCTTTCTGTCCTGGCACCTTTTCCCAGGGAGGGATCTTCATCGGTTTGGAATTCTGGTCTGGAAATCTGCACATTCCTGGACCCGCAAGTGGAACGCACCGTCGAGCTTTGCGTCCAGGGAAAAGGTGGCAGTCTTGGGCTCTCAGGTGCCAATGATGGGGCCCCTTTACCTTTACAAAAAGCACAATGGCTTTCTGTCCTGGCACCTTTTCCCTGGGAGGAGTCTTCATTGGTCTGGAATTCTGGGCTGTAAAATGGCACTTTCTGGGACCAGCACGTGGCACGCACTGTTGTGCTTTGCGCCCAGGGAAAAGGAGGCAACCTCTGGCTCTCAGATGCCCACGACGGGCCCCCATTAACACTAGAAATGGAACAATCGCTTTCTGTCCTGGGAGCCCTTTCCCTGGGAGGAGTTGTCATCCGTCTGGAATCCTGGGCTGAACAAAGCACTTTCTCTGACCTGCACGTGGCAGGCACCATCTAGCTCTGCGCCCAGGGAAAAGGTGGCAGCCTTGGGCTCTCAGGTGCCAACGATGGGTCCCCGTTAACACTAGATAAATAACAGTTGCTTTCTGTCCTGGCACCTTTTCCCAGGGAGGAATTTTCGTCCGTCTGGAATTCTGGGCTGAAAAACAGCACTTCCCCGGACCTGCAAGTGGAACGCACCGTCGAGCTTTGTGCCCAGGCAAAAGGTGGCAGCCTTGGGCTCTCAGGTGCCAATGATGGGGCCCCATTACCCCTAGAAAAAGAACAATCGCTTTCTGTCCTGGCACTTTTTCCCAGGGAGGAATCTTCATTGGTCTGGAATTCTGGGCTGAAAACGGCTCTTTCCCTTACCCGCATGGGGCACGCACCGTCGAGCTTTGCGCCCAGGGAAAAGGTGGCAGCCCTGGGCTCTCAGCTGCCAATTTTGGGGCCCAATTAACCCTAGAAAAGGCACAATCGCTTTCTGTCCTGGCACCTTTTCCCAGGGAGAAATCTTCGCTGGCCTGGAATTCTGGGATGAGAAACGGCCCTTTCCCGGACCCGCACAGGGTATGCACCGTCGAGCTTTGCTCCCAGGGAAAAGGTGGCAGCCTTGGGCTCTCAGGTGCCAATGATGGGGCCCAATAAGCATTACAAAATACACAATGGCTTTGTCTCCTGGTACCTTTTCCCTCTGAGGAATCTTCATAGGTCTGGAATTCTGGGCTGAAAAATGGCACTTTCCCGGACCCGCACGTGGAACGCTCCGTCGAGCTTTGCGCCCAGGGAAAAGGTGGCAGCCCTGGGCTCTCAGCTGCCAATTTTTGGGCCCCATTAACCCTAGAAAAGGCACAATTGCTTTCTGTCCTGGCACCTTTTCCCTGGGAGAAATCATCAGCCTCGAATTCTGGGATGAGAAACAGCACATTCCTGGACTCGCAAGTGGCACGCACCGTCGAACTTTGCGCTCAGGGAAAAGGTTGCAGCCTTCGGCTCTCAGGTGTCAATGATGGAGCCCCACTAACCCTAGAAAAAGAACAATCCCTTTCTGTCCTGACACCTTTTCCCAGGGAGGAATCTCCATCGGTCTGGAATTCTGGAATGAGAAACGGCAATTTCCCGGACCCTCACGTAGCACGCATGGTCGAGCTTTGCACGCAGGGTATAGGAGGCAACCTTGGGCTCTCAGGTGCCAATGATGGGGCCCGATTAACCCTAGAAATGGAACAATCGCTTTCTGTCCTGGGAGCCTCTTCCCTGTGAGGAGTCTTCATCCGTCTGGAATTGAGGGCTGGAAAACGGCACTTTCCCGGACAAGAAAGTGGCACGTGCCGTTGATGTTTGCGCCCACGGAAAAGGTGGCAGCCTTGAACTCTCAGGTGCCAATGATGGGGCACCATTGACCCTAGAAAAGGACAATTCGATTTCTGACCTGGCACCTTTTCCCTGGGAGGTGTCTTCGTCCGTCTGGAATTCTGGGCTGAAAAATGGCACTTCCCCGGACCCGCAAGTGGCACGCGCCGTCGACATTTGCGCCCAGGCAAAAGGTGGCAGCCTTGGGCTCTCAGGTGCCAATGATGGGGCCCCGTTAACACTAGAAAAATAACATTTCCTTTCTGTCCTGGCACCTTTTCCCAGGGAGGAATCATCGTCCGTCTGGAAATCTGAGTTCAAAAATAGCACTGCCCAAACCCGCACAAGGTACACACTGTCGAGCTTTGCGCCCAGGGAAAAGGGGGCAGCCTTGGGCTCTCAGGTGCCAATGATGGTGCCCCATTACCCCTACAAAAGGCACAATGGCTTTCTGTCCTGGCACCTTTTCCCTGGGAGGAATTTTCTTCCGTCTGGAATTCTGGGCTGAAAAACGGCACTTCCCCGGACCTGCAAGTGGAACGCACCGTCGAGCTTTGTGCCCAGGCAAATTGTGGCAGCCTTGGGCTCTCAGGTGCCAATGATGGGGCACCATTACCCCTACAAAAGGCACAATGGCTTTCTGTCCTGGCACCTTTTCCCAGGGAGGAATCTTCATCGGTTTGGAATTCTGGTCTGAGAATTGGCACTTTCCTGGACCCACAAGTGGAACGCACCATCGAGCTTTGCGTCCAGGGAAAAGGTGGCAGTCTTGGGCTCTCAGGTGCCAATGATGGGGCCCCATTACCTTTACAAAAAGCACAATGGCTTTCTGTCCTGGCACCTTTTCCCTGGGAGGAGTCTTCATAGGTCTGGAATTCTGGGCTGTAAAATGGCACTTTCTGGGACCAGCACGTGGCACGCAATGTCGTGCTTTGCGCCCAGGGAAAAGGAGGCAACCTCTGGCTCTCAGATGCCAATGAGGGGCCCCCATTAACACTAGAAATGGAGAAATCGCTTTCTGTCCTGGGAGCCCTTTCCCTGGGAGGAGTCGTCAGCCGTCTGGAATCCTGGGCTGAACAAAGCACTTTCTCTGACCTGCACGTGGCAGGCACCATCTAGCTTTGCGCCCAGGGAAAAGGTGGCAGCCTTGGGCTCTCAGGTGCCAACGATGGGTCCCCGTTAACACTAGATAAATAACAATCGCTTTCTGTCCTCGCACCTTTTCCCAGGGAGGAATTTTCGTCCGTCTGGAATTCTGGGCTGAAAAACGGCACTTCCCCGGACCCGCAAGTGGAACGCACCGTCGAGCTTTGTGCCCAGGCAAAAGGTGGCAGCCTTGGGCTCTCAGGTGCCAATGATGGGGCCCCATTACCCCTAGAAAAAGAACAATGGCTTTCTGTCCTGGCACCTTTTCCCAGGGAGGGATCTTCATCGGTTTGGAATTCTGGTCTGAGAATCGGCACTTTCCTGGACCCGCAAGTGGAACGCACCGTCGAGCTTTGAGCCTAGGTAAAAGGTGGCAGCCTTGGGCTCTCAGGTGCCAATGATGGTGCCCCATTACCCCTACAAAAGGCACAATGGCTTTCTGTCCTGGCACCTTTTCCCAGGGAGGAATCTTCAGCGGTTTGGAATTCTGGTCTGGAAATCTGCACATTCCTGGACCCGCAAGTGGAACGCACCGTCGAGCTTTGCGTCCAGGGAAAAGGTGGCAGTCTTGGGCTCTCAGGTGCCAATGATGGGGCCCCATTACCTTTACAAAAAGCACAATGGCTTTCTGTCCTGGCACCTTTTCCCTGGGAGGAGTCTTCATTGGTCTGGAATTCTGGGCTGTAAAATGGCACTTTCTGGGACCAGCACGTGGCACGCACTGTCATGCTTTGCGCCCAGGGAAAAGGAGGCAACCTCTGGCTCTCAGATGCCCACGACGGGCCCCCATTAACACTAGAAATGGAGAAATCGCTTTCTGTCCTGGGAGCCCTTTCCCTGGGAGGAGTCGTCATCCGTCTGGAATCCTGGGCTGAACAAAGCACTTTCTCTGACCTGCACGTGGCAGGCACCATCTAGCTCTGCGCCCAGGGAAAAGGTGGCAGCCTTGGGCTCTCAGGTGCCAACGATGGGTCCCCGTTAACACTAGATAAATAACAGTTGCTTTCTGTCCTGGCACCTTTTCCCAGGGAGGAATTTTCGTCCGTCTGGAATTCTGGGCTGAAAAACAGCACTTCCCCGGACCTGCAAGTGGAACGCACCGTCGAGCTTTGTGCCCAGGCAAAAGGTGGCAGCCTTGGGCTCTCAGGTGCCAATGATGGGGCCCCATTACCCCTAGAAAAGAACAATCGCTTTCTGTCCTGGCACCTTTTCCCAGGGAGGAATCTTCATTGGTCTGGAATTCTGGGCTGAAAACGGCTCTTTCCCTTACCCGCATGGGGCACGCACCGTCGAGCTTTGCGCCCAGGGAAAAGGTGGCAGCCCTGGGCTCTCAGCTGCCAATTTTGGGGCCCAATTAACCCTAGAAAAGGCACAATCGCTTTCTGTCCTGGCACCTTTTCCCAGGGAGAAATCTTCGCTGGCCTGGAATTCTGGGATGAGAAACGGCCCTTTCCCGGACCCGCACAGGGTATGCACCGTCGAGCTTTGCTCCCAGGGAAAAGGTGGCAGCCTTGGGCTCTCAGGTGCCAATGATGGGGCCCAATTAGCATTACAAAATACACAATGGCTTTGTCTCCTGGTACCTTTTCCCTCTGAGGAATCTTCATAGGTCTGGAATTCTGGGCTGAAAAATGGCACTTTCCCGGACCCGCACGTGGAACGCTCCGTCGAGCTTTGCGCCCAGGGAAAAGGTGGCAGCCCTGGGCTCTCAGCTGCCAATTTTTGGGCCCCATTAACCCTAGAAAAGGCACAATTGCTTTCTGTCCTGGCACCTTTTCCCTGGGAGAAATCATCAGCCTCGAATTCTGGGATGAGAAACAGCACATTCCTGGACTCGCAAGTGGCACGCACCGTCGAACTTTGCGCTCAGGGAAAAGGTTGCAGCCTTCGGCTCTCAGGTGTCAATGATGGAGCCCCACTAACCCTAGAAAAAGAACAATCCCTTTCTGTCCTGACACCTTTTCCCAGGGAGGAATCTCCATCGGTCTGGAATTCTGGAATGAGAAACGGCAATTTCCCGGACCCTCACGTAGCACGCATGGTCGAGCTTTGCACGCAGGGTATAGGAGGCAACCTTGGGCTCTCAGGTGCCAATGATGGGGCCCGATTAACCCTAGAAATGGAACAATCGCTTTCTGTCCTGGGAGCCTCTTCCCTGTGAGGAGTCTTCATCCGTCTGGAATTGAGGGCTGAAAAACGGCACTTTCCCGGACAAGAAAGTGGCACGTGCCGTTGATGTTTGCGCCCACGGAAAAGGTGGCAGCCTTGAACTCTCAGGTGCCAATGATGGGGCACCATTGACCCTAGAAAAGGACAATTCGATTTCTGACCTGGCACCTTTTCCCTGGCAGGTGTCTTCGTCCGTCTGGAATTCTGGGCTGAAAAATGGCACTTCCCCGGACCCGCAAGTGGCACGCGCCGTCGACATTTGCGCCCAGGCAAAAGGTGGCAGCCTTGGGCTCTCAGGTGCCAATGATGGGGCCCCGTTAACACTAGAAAAATAACATTTGCTTTCTGTCCTGGCACCTTTTCCCAGGGAGGAATCATCGTCCGTCTGGAAATCTGAGTTCAAAAATAGCACTGCCCAAACCCGCACAAGGTACACACCGTCGAGCTTTGCGCCCAGGGAAAAGGGGGCAGCCTTGGGCTCTCAGGTGCCAATGATGGTGCCCCATTACCCCTACAAAAGGCACAATGGCTTTCTGTCCTGGCACCTTTTCCCTGGGAGGAATTTTCGTCCGTCTGGAATTCTGGGCTGAAAAACGGCACTTCCCCGGACCTGCAAGTGGAACGCACCGTCGAGCTTTGTGCCCAGGCAAATTGTGGCAGCCTTGGGCTCTCAGGTGCCAATGATGGGGCCCCATTACCCCTAGATAAAGAACAATCGCTTTCTGTCCTGGCACCTTTTCCCAGGGAGAAATCTTCGCTGGCCTGGATTTCTGGGATGAGAAACGGCACATTCCCGGACTTGCAAGTGGCACGCGCCGTCGACATTTGCGCCCAGGGAAAAGGGGGCAGCCTTGGGCTCTCAGCTGCCAATGATGGGGCACCATTACCCCTACAAAAGGCACAATGGCTTTCTGTCCTGGCACCTTTTCCCAGGGAGGAATCTTCATCGGTTTGGAATTCTGGTCTGAGAATTGGCACTTTCCTGGACCCACAAGTGGAACGCACCATCGAGCTTTGCGTCCAGGGAAAAGGTGGCAGTCTTGGGCTCTCAGGTGCCAATGATGGGGCCCCATTACCTTTACAAAAAGCACAATGGCTTTCTGTCCTGGCACCTTTTCCCTGGGAGGAGTCTTCATCGGTCTGGAATTCTGGGCTGTAAAATGGCACTTTCTGGGACCAGCACGTGGCACGCAATGTCGTGCTTTGCGCCCAGGGAAAAGGAGGCAACCTCTGGCTCTCAGATGCCAATGACGGGCCCCCATTAACACTAGAAATGGAGAAATCGCTTTCTGTCCTGGGAGCCCTTTCCCTGGGAGGAGTCGTCAGCCGTCTGGAATCCTGGGCTGAACAAAGCACTTTCTCTGACCTGCACGTGGCAGGCACCATCTAGCTTTGCGCCCAGGGAAAAGGTGGCAGCCTTGGGCTCTCAGGTGCCAACGATGGGTCCCCGTTAACACTAGATAAATAACAATCGCTTTCTGTCCTGGCACCTTTTCCCAGGGAGGAATTTTCGTCCGTCTGGAATTCTGGGCTGAAAAACGGCACTTCCCCGGACCCGCAAGTGGAACGCACCGTCGAGCTTTGTGCCCAGGCAAAAGGTGGCAGCCTTGGGCTCTCAGGGGCCAATGATGGGGCCCCATTACCCCTAGAAAAAGAACAATGGCTTTCTGTCCTGGCACCTTTTCCCAGGGAGGGATCTTCATCGGTTTGGAATTCTGGTCGGAGAATCGGCAATTTCCTGGACCCGCAAGTGGAACGCACCGTCGAGCTTTGAGCCTAGGCAAAAGGTGGCAGCCTTGGGCTCTCAGGTGCCAATGATGGTGCCCCATTACCCCTACAAAAGGCACAATGGCTTTCTGTCCTGGCACCTTTTCCCAGGGAGGAATCTTCAGCGGTTTGGAATTCTGGTCTGAGAATCGGCCCTTTCCTGGACCCGCAAGTGGAACACACCATCGAGCTTTGCGTCCAGGGAAAAGGTGGCAGTCTTGGGCTCAGGTGCCAATGATGGGGCCCCATTACCTTTACAAAAAGCACAATGGCTTTCTGTCCTGGCATATTTTCCCTGGGAGGAGTCTTCATTGGTCTGGAATTCTGGGCTGTAAAATGGCACTTTCTGGGACCAGCACGTGGCACACACTGTCGTGCTTTGCGTCCAGGGAAAAGGAGGCAACCTCTGGCTCTCAGATGCCAATGATGGGCCCCCATTAACACTAGAAATGGAACAATCCCTTTCTGTCCTGGGAGCCCTTTCCCTGGGAGGAGTCGTCAGCCGTCTGGAATTCAGGGCTGAACAAAGCACTTTCTCTGACCTGCACGTGGCAGGCACCATCAAGCTTTGTGCCCAGGGAAAAGGTGGCAGCCTTGGGCTCTCAGGTGCCAATGATGGGGCCCCATTAACACTAGATAAATAACAATCGCTTTCTGTCCTCGCACCTTTTCCCAGGGAGGAACTTTCTTCCGTCTGGAATTCTGGGCTGAAAAACGGCACTTCCCCGGACCTGCAAGTGGAACGCACCGTCGAGCTTTGTGCCCAGGCAAAAGGTGGCAGCCTTGGGCTCTCAGGTGCCAATGATGGGGCCCCATAACCCCTAGAAAAAGAACAATGGCTTTCTGTCCTGGCACCTTTTCCCAGGGAGGGATCTTCATCGGTTTGGAATTCTGGTCTGGAAATCTGCACATTCCTGGACCCGCAAGTGGAACGCACCATCGAGCTTTGCGTCCAGGGAAAAGGTGGCAGTCTTGGGCTCTCAGGTGCCAATGATGGGGCCCCTTTACCTTTACAAAAAGCACAATGGCTTTCTGTCCTGGCACCTTTTCCCTGGGAGGAGTCTTCATTGGTCTGGAATTCTGGGCTGTAAAATGGCACTTTCTGGGACCAGCACGTGGCACGCACTGTTGTGCTTTGCGCCCAGGGAAAAGGAGGCAACCTCTGGCTCTCAGATGCCCATGACGGGCCCCCATTAACACTAGAAATGGAGAAATCGCTTTCTGTCCTGGGAGCCCTTTCCCTGGGAGGAGTCGTCAGCCGTCTGGAATCCTGGGCTGAACAAAGCACTTTCTCTGACCTGCACGTGGCAGGCACCATCTAGCTCTGCGCCCAGGGAAAAGGTGGCAGCCTTGGGCTCTCAGGTGCCAACGATGGGTCCCCGTTAACACTAGATAAATAACAGTTGCTTTCTGTCCTGGCACCTTTTCCCAGGGAGGAATTTTCGTCCGTCTGGAATTCTGGGCTGAAAAACAGCACTTCCCCGGACCTGCAAGTGGAACGCACCGTCGAGCTTTGAGCCTAGGCAAAAGGTGGCAGCCTTGGGCTCTCAGGTGCCAATGATGGGGCCCCATTACCCCTAGAAAAAGAACAATGGCTTTCTGTCCTGGCACCTTTTCCCAGAGAGGAATCTTCATTGGTCTGGAATTGTGGGCTGAAAACGGCTCTTTCCCTTACCCGCATGGGGCACGCACCGTCGAGCTTTGCGCCCAGGGAAAAGGTGGCAGCCCTGGGCTCTCAGCTGCCAATTTGGGGCCCAATTAACCCTAGAAAAGGCACAATCGCTTTCTGTCCTGGCACCTTTTCCCAGGGAGAAATCTTCGCTGGCCTGGAATTCTGGGATGAGAAACGGCCCTTTCCCGGACCCGCACAGGGTATGCACCGTCGAGCTTTGCACCCAGGGAAAAGGTGGCAGCCTTGGGCTCTCAGGTGCCAAAGATGAGGCCCCATTACCCCTAGAAAAGGCACAATGGCTTTCTGTCCTGACACCTTTTCCCAGAGAGGAATCGACTTCCGTCTGGAATTGTGGGCTGAAAAACGGCCCTTTCCCGGACCCGCACAGGGTATGCACCGTCGAGCTTTGCACCCAGGGAAAAGGTGGCAGCCTTGGGCTCTCAGGTGCCAATGATGGGGCCCAATTAGCATTACAAAATACACAATGGCTTTGTCTCCTGGTACCTTTTCCCAGGGAGGAATCTTCATAGGTCTGGAATTCTGGGCTGAAAAATGGCACTTTCCCGGACCCGCACGTGGAACGCTCCGTCGAGCTTTGCGCCCAGGGAAAAGGTGGCAGCCTTGGGCTCTCAGGTGTCAATTTTGGGGCCCCATTAACCCAAGGAAAGGCACAATTGCTTTCTGTCCTGGCACCTTTTCCCTGGGAGAAATCTTCATCGGCCCCGAATTCTGGGATGAGAAACAGCACATTCCTGGACTCGCAAGTGGCTCGCACCATTGAGCTTTGCGCTCAAGGAAAAGGTTGCAGCCTTCGGCTCTCAGGTGTCAATGATGGAGCCCCATTAATCCTAGAAAAGGAACAATCGCTTTCTGTCCTGGCACCTTTTCCCAGGGAGGAATCTTCATCGGTCTGGAATTCTGGAATGAGAAACGGCAATTTCCCGGACCCTCACGTAGCACGCATGGTCGAGCTTTGCGCCCAGGGTATAGGAGGCAACCTTGGGCTCTCAGGTGCCAATGATGGAGCCGGATTAACCCTAGAAATGGAACAATCGCTTTCATTCCTGGGAGACTCTTCGCTGTGAGGAGTCTTCATCCGTCTGGAATTCAGGGCTGAAAAACGGCACTTTCCCGGACAAGAAAGTGGCACGTGCCGTTGATGTTTACGCCCACGGAAAAGGTGGCAGCCTTGAACTCTCAGGTGCCAACGATGGGGCACCATTGACCCTAGGAAAGGACAATTCGATTTCTGACCTGGCACCTTTTCCCTGGGAGGTGTCTTCGTCCGTCTGGAATTCTGGGCTGAAAAATGGCACTTCCCCGAACCCGCAAGTGGCACTCGCCGTCGACATTTGCGCCCAGGCTAAAGGTGGCAGCCTTGGGCTCTCAGGTGCCAATGATGGGGCCCCGTTAACACTAGAAAAATAACATTTGCTTTCTGTCCTGGCACCTTTTCCCAGGGAGGAATCTTCGTCCGTCTGGAAATCTGGGTTCAAAAATGGCACTGCCCAAACCCGCACAAGGTACACACCGTCGAGCTTTGCGCCCAGGGAAAATGGGGCAGCCTTGAGCTCTCAGGTGCCAATGATGGTACCCCATTACCCGTACAAAAGGCACAATTGCTTTCTGTCCTGGCACCTTTTCCCTGGGAGGAATCTTCATCGGTTTGGAATTCTGGTCTGAGAATCGGCACTTTCCTGGACCCGCAAGTGGAACGCATGGTCGAGCTTTGCGTCCAGGGAAAAGGTGGCAGTCTTGGGCTCTCAGGTGCCAATGATGGGGCCTCATTACCTTTACAAAAAGCACAATGGCTTTCTGTCCTGGCACCTTTTCCCTGGGAGGAGTCTTCATTGGTCTGGAATTCTGGGCTGTAAAATGGCACTTTCTGGGACCAGCACGTGGCACGCACTGTTGTGCTTTGCGCCCAGGGAAAAGGAGGCAACCTCTGGCTCTCAGATGCCAATGACGGGCCCCCATTAACACTAGAAATGGAACAATCGCTTTCTGTCCTGGGAGCTCTTTCCCTGGGAGGAGTCGTCATCCGTCTGGAATCCTGGGCTGAACAAAGCACTTTCTCTGACCTGCACGTGGCAGGCACCATCTAGCTTTGCGCCCAGGGAAAAGGTGGCAGCCTTGGGCTCTCAGGTGCCAACGATGGGTCCCCGTTAACACTAGATAAATAACAATCGCTTTCTGTCCTGGCACCTTTTCCCAGGGAGGAATTTTCTTCCGTCTGGAATTCTGGGCTGAAAAACGGCACTTCCCCAGACCTGCAAGTGGAACGCACCGTCGAGCTTTGTGCCCAGGCAAAAGGTGGCAGCCTTGGGCTCTCAGGTGCCAATGATGGGGCCCCATTACCCTTAGAAAAGAACAATCGCTTTCTGTCCTGCCACCTTTTCCCTGGGAGGAATCTTCAGTGGTCTGGAATTCTGGGCTGAAAACGGCTCTTTCCCTTACCCGCATGTGGTACGCACCGTCGAGCTTTGCGCCCAGGGAAAAGGTGGCAGCCCTGGGCTCTCAGCTGCCAATTTTGGGGCCCCATTAACCCTAGAAAAGGCACAATCGTTTTCTGTCCTGGCACCTTTTCCCAGGGAGGGATCTTCGTTGGCCTGGAATTCTGGGATGAGAAACGGCACATTCCCGGACTTGTAAGTGGCACGCGCCGTCGACATTTGTGGCCAGGGAAAAGTCGGCAGCCTTGGGCTATCAGGTGCCAGAGATGGGGCCCCATTACCCCTACAAAAGGCACAATGGCTTTCTGTCCTGGCACCTTTTCCCAGGGAGGAATCTTCATCGGTTTGGAATTCTGGTCTGAGAATTGGCACTTTCCTGGACCCACAAGTGGAACGCACCATCGAGCTTTGCACCCAGGGAAAAGGTGGCAGTCTTGGGCTCTCAGGTGCCAATGATGGGGCCCCATTACCTTTACAAAAAGCACAATGGCTTTCTGTCCTGGCACCTTTTCCCTGGGAGGAGTCTTCATTGGTCTGGAATTCTGGGCTGTAAAATGGCACTTTCTGGGACCAGCACGTGGCACGCACTGTCGTGCTTTGCGCCCAGGGAAAAGGAGGCAACCTCTGGCTCTCGGATGCCAATGACGGGCCCCCATTAACACTAGAAATGGAACAATCGCTTTCTGTCCTGGGAGCCCTTTCCCTGGGAGGAGTCGTCATCCGTCTGGAATCCTGGGCTGAACAAAGCACTTTCTCTGACCTGCACGTGGCAGGGACCATCGAGCTTTGCGCCCAGGGAAAAGGTGGCAGCCTTGGGCTCTCAGGTGCCAACGATGGGTCCCCGTTAACACTAGATAAATAACAATCGCTTTCTGTCCTGGCACCTTTTCCCTGGGAGGAATTTTCGTCCGTCTGGAATTCTGGGCTGAAAAACGGCACTTCCCCGGACCTGCAACTGGAACGCACCGTCGAGCTTTGTGCCCAGGGAAAAGGTGGCAGCCTTGGGCTCTCAGGTGCCAATGATGGGGCCCCATTACCCCTAGAAAAAGAACAATGGCTTTCTGTCCTGGCACCTTTTCCCAGGGAGGCATCTTCATCGGTTTGGAATTCTGGTCTGAGAATCCGCACTTCCCCGGACCTGCAAGTGGAACGCACCGTCGAGCTTTGTGCCCAGGCAAAAGGTGGCAGCCTTGGGCTCTCAGGTGCCAATGATGGGGCCCCATTACCCCTAGATAAAGAACAATCGCTTTCTGTCCTGGCACCTTTTCCCTGGGAGGAATCTTCATTGGTCTGGAATTCTGGGCTGAAAACGGCTCTTTCCCTTACCCGCATGTGGCACGCACCGTCGAGCTTTGCGCCCAGGGAAAAGGTGGCAGCCCTGGGCTCTCAGCTGCCAATTTTGGGGCCCCATTAAACCTAGAAAAGGCACAATCGCTTTCTGTCCTGGCACCTTTTCCCAGGGAGAAATCTTCGCTGGCCTGGAATTCTGGGATGAGAAACGGCACATTCCCGGACTTGCAAGTGGCACGCGCCATCGACATTTGCGCCCAGGGAAAAGGTGGCAGCCTTGGGCTCTCAGGTGCCAAAGATGAGGCCCCATTACCCCTAGAAAAGGCACAATGGCTTTCTGTCCTGACACCTTTTCCCAGAGAGGAATCGACTTCCGTCTGGAATTGTGGGCTGAAAAACGGCCCTTTCCCGGACCCGCACAGGGTATGCACCGTCGAGCTTTGCACCCAGGGAAAAGGTGGCAGCCTTGGGCTCTCAGGTGCCAATGATGGGGCCCAATTAGCATTACAAAATACACAATGGCTTTGTCTCCTGGTACCTTTTCCCAGGGAGGAATCTTCATAGGTCTGGAATTCTGGGCTGAAAAATGGCACTTTCCCGGACCCGCACGTGGAACGCTCCGTCGAGCTTTGCGCCCAGGGAAAAGGTGGCAGCCTTGGGCTCTCAGGTGTCAATTTTGGGGCCCCATTAACCCTAGAAAAGGCACAATTGCTTTCTGTCCTGGCACCTTTTCCATGGGAGAAATCTTCATCGGCCTCGAATTCTGGGATGAGAAACAGCACATTCCTGGACTCGCAAGTGGCACGCACCGTTGAGCTTTGCGCTCAGGGAAAAGGTTGCAGTCTTCGGCTCTCAGGTGTCAATGATGGGTCCCCATTACTCCTAGAAAAGGAGAAATCGATTCCTGTCCTGGCACCTTTTCCCAGGGAGGAATCTTCATCGGTCTGGAATTCTGGAATGAGAAACGGCAATTTCCCGGACCCTCACGTAGCACGCATGGTCGAGCTTTGCGCCCAGGGTATAGGAGGCAACCTTGGGCTCTCAGGTGCCAATGATGGAGCCGGATTAACCCTAGAAATGGAACAATCGCTTTCTGTCCTGGGAGCCTCTTCCCTGTGAGGAGTCTTCATCCGTCTGGAATTCAGAGCTGAAAAACGGCACTTTCCCAGAAAAGAAAGTGGCACGTGCCGTTGATGTTTACGCCCACGGAAAAGGTGGCAGCCTTGAACTCTGAGGTGCCAATGATGGGGCACCATTGACCCTAGGAAAGGACAATTCGATTTCTGACCTGGCACCTTTTCCCTGGGAGGTGTCTTCGTCCGTCTGGAATTCTGGGCTGAAAAATGGCACTTCCCCAAACCCGCAAGTGGCACGCGCCGTCGACATTTGCGCCCAGGCAAAAGGTGGCAGCCTTGGGCTCTCAGGTGCCAATAATGGGGCCCCATTAACACTAGAAAAATAACATTTGCTTTCTGTCCTGGCACCTTTTCCCAGGGAGGAATCTTCGTCCGTCTGGAAATCTGGGTTCAAAAATGGCACTGTCCCAAACCCGCACAAGGTACACACCGTCGAGCTTTGCGCCCAGGGAAAAGGGGGCAGCCTTGGGCTCTCAGGTGCCAGAGATGGGGCCCCATTACCCCTACAAAAGGCACAATGGCTTTCTGTCCTGGCACCTTTTCCCTGGGAGGAATCTTCAGCAGTTTGGAATTCTGGTCTGAGAATCGGCACTTTCCTGGACCCGCAAGTGGAACGCACCATCGAGCTTTGTGTCCAGGGAAAAGGTGGCAGTCTTGGGCTCTCAGGTGCCAATGATGGGGCCCCTTTACCTTTACAAAAAGCACAATGGCTTTCTGTCCTGGCACCTTTTCCCTGGGAGGAGTCTTCATTGGTCTGGAATTCTGGGCTGTAAAATGGCACTTTCTGGGACTAGCACGTGGCACGCACTGTCGTGCTTTGCGCCCAGGGAAAAGGAGGCAACCTCTGGTTCTCAGATGCCAATGACGGGTCCCCATTAACACTAGAAATGGAACAATCGCTTTCTGTCCTGGGAGCCCTTTCCCTGGGAGGAGTCGTCAGCCGTCTGGAATTCAGGGCTGAACAAAGCACTTTCTCTGACCTGCACGTGGCAGGCACCATCGAGCTTTGCACCCAGGGAAAAGGTGGCAGCCTTGGGCTCTCAGGTCCCAACGATGGGGCCCCGTTAACACTAGATAAATAACAATCGCTTTCTGTCCTGGCACCTTTTCCCAGGGAGGAATTTTCTTCCGTCTGGAATTCTGGGCTGAAAAACGGCACTTCCCCAGACCTGCAAGTGGAACGCACCGTCGAGCTTTGTGCCCAGGCAAAAGGTGGCAGCCTTGGGCTCTCAGGTGCCAATGATGGGGCCCCATTACCCTTAGAAAAGAACAATCGCTTTCTGTCCTGGCACCTTTTCCCTGGGAGGAATCTTCAGTGGTCTGGAATTCTGGGCTGAAAACGGCTCTTTCCCTTACCCGCATGTGGCACGCACCGTCGAGCTTTGCGCCCAGGGAAAAGGTGGCAGCCCTGGGCTCTCAGCTGCCAATTTTGGGGCCCCATTAACCCTAGAAAAGGCACAATCGCTTTCTGTCCTGGCACCTTTTCCCAGGGAGGGATCTTCGCTGGCCTGGAATTCTGGGATGAGAAACGGCACATTCCCGGACTTGCAAGTGGCACGCGCCGTCGACATTTGTGGCCAGGGAAAAGTTGGCAGCCTTGGGCTCTCAGGTGCCAGAGATGGGGCCCCATTACCCCTACAAAAGGCACAATGGCTTTCTGTCCTGGCACCTTTTTCCAGGGAGGAATCTTCATCGGTTTGGAATTCTGGTCTGAGAATTGGCACTTTCCTGGACCCACAAGTGGAACGCACCATCGAGCTTTGCGTCCAGGGAAAAGGTGGCAGTCTTGGGCTCTCAGGTGCCAATGATGGGGCCCCATTACCTTTACAAAAAGCACAATGGCTTTCTGTCCTGGCACCTTTTCCCTGGGAGGAGTCTTCATTGGTCTGGAATTCTGGGCTGTAAAATGGCACTTTCTGGGACCAGCACGTGGCACGCACTGTCGTGCTTTGCGCCCAGGGAAAAGGAGGCAACCTCTGGCTCTCAGATGCCAATGATGGGCCCCCATTAACACTAGAAATGGAACAATCGCTTTCTGTCCTGGGAGCCCTTTCCCTGGGAGGAGTCGTCATCCGTCTGGAATCCTGGGCTGAACAAAGCACTTTCTCTGACCTGCACGTGGCAGGCACCATCTAGCTTTGCGCCCAGGGAAAAGGTGGCAGCCTTGGGCTCTCAGGTGCCAACGATGGGTCCCCGTTAACACTAGATAAATAACAATCGCTTTCTGTCCTGGCACCTTTTCCCAGGGAGGAATTTTCGTCCGTCTGGAATTCTGGGCTGAAAAACGGCACTTCCCCGAACCTGCAAGTGGAACGCACCGTCGAGCTTTGTGCCCAGACAAAAGGTGGAAGCCTTGGGCTCTCAGGTGCCAATGATGGGGCCCCATTACCCCTAGAAAAAGAACAATGGCTTTCTGTCCTGGCACATTTTCCCAGGGAGGCATCTTCATCGGTTTGGAATTCTGGTCTGAGAATCCGCACTTCCCAGGACCCGCAAGTGGAACGCACCGTCGAGCTTTGTGCCCAGGCAAAAGGTGGCAGCCTTGGGCTCTCAGGTGCCAATGATGGGGCCCCATTACCCCTAGAAAAAGAACAATGGCTTTTTGTCCTGGCACCTTTTTTCTGGGAGGAATCTTCATTGGTCTGGAATTCTGGGCTGAAAACGGCTCTTTCCCTTACCCGCATGTGGCACGCACCGTCGAGCTTTGCGCCCAGGGAAAAGGTGGCAGCCCTGGGCTCTCAGCTGCCAATTTTGGGGCCCCATTAAACCTAGAAAAGGCACAATCGCTTTCTGTCCTGGCACCTTTTCCCAGGGAGAAATCTTCGCTGGCCTGGAATTCTGGGATGAGAAACGGCACATTCCCGGACTTGCAAGTGGCACGCGCCGTCGACATTTGCGCCCAGGGAAAAGGTGGCAGCCTTGGGCTCTCAGGTGCCAAAGATGAGGCCCCATTACCCCTAGAAAAGGCACAATGGCTTTCTGTCCTGACACCTTTTCCCAGAGAGGAATCAACTTCCGTCTGGAATTGTGGGCTGAAAAACGGCCCTTTCCCGGACCCGCACAGGGTATGCACCGTCGAGCTTTGCACCCAGGGAAAAGGTGGCAGCCTTGGGCTCTCAGGTGCCAATGATGGGGCCCAATTAGCATTACAAAATACACAATGGCTTTGTCTCCTGGTACCTTTTCCCAGGGAGGAATCTTCATAGGTCTGGAATTCTGGGCTGAAAAATGGCACTTTCCCGGACCCGCACGTGGAACGCTCCGTCGAGCTTTGCGCCCAGGGAAAAGGTGGCAGCCTTGGGCTCTCAGGTGTCAATTTTGGGGCCCCATTAACCCTAGAAAAGGCACAATTGCTTTCTGTCCTGGCACCTTTTCCATGGGAGAAATCTTCATCGGCCTCGAATTCTGGGATGAGAAACAGCACATTCCTGGACTCGCAAGTGGCACGCACCGTCGAGCTTTGCGCTCAGGGAAAAGGTTGCAGTCTTCGGCTCTCAGGTGTCAATGATGGGTCCCCATTACTCCTAGAAAAGGAGAAATCGATTCCTCTCCTGGCACCTTTTCCCAGGGAGGAATCTTCATCGGTCTGGAATTCTGGAATGAGAAACGGCAATTTCCCGGACCCTCACGTAGCACGCATGGTCGAGCTTTGCGCCCAGGGTATAGGAGGCAACCTTGGGCTCTCAGGTGCCAATGATGGGGCCCGATTAACCCTAGAAATGGAACAATCGCTTTCTGTCCTTGGAGCCTCTTCCCTGTGAGGAGTCTTCATCCGTCTGGAATTCAGAGCTGAAAAACGGCACTTTCCCAGAAAAGAAAGTGGCACGTGCCGTTGATGTTTACGCCCACGGAAAAGGTGGCAGCCTTGAACTCTCAGGTGCCAATGATGGGGCACCATTGACCCTAGGAAAGGACAATTCGATTTCTGACCTGGCACCTTTTCCCTGGGAGGTGTCTTCGTCCGTCTGGAATTCTGGGCTGAAAAATGGCACGTCCCCGAACCCGCAAGTGGCACGCGCCGTCGACATTTGCGCCCAGGCAAAGGGTGGCAGCCTTGGGCTCTCAGGTGCCAATAATGGGGCCCCATTAACACTAGAAAAATAACATTTGCTTTCTGTCCTGGCACCTTTTCCCAGGGAGGAATCTTCGTCCGTCTGGAAATCTGGGTTCAAAAATGGCACTGCCCCAAACCCGCACAAGGTACACACCGTCGAGCTTTGCGCCCAGGGAAAAGGGGGCAGCCTTGGGCTATCAGGTGCCAATGATGGTGCCCCATTACCCCTACAAAAGGCACAATGGCTTTCTGTCCTGGCACCTTTTCCCAGGGAGGAATCTTCAGCAGTTTGGAATTCTGGTCTGAGAATCGGCACTTTCCTGGACCCGCAAGTGGAACGCACCATCGAGCTTTGTGTCCAGGGAAAAGGTGGCAGTCTTGGGCTCTCAGGTGCCAATGATGGGGCCCCTTTACCTTTACAAAAAGCACAATGGCTTTCTGTCCTGGCACCTTTTCCCTGTAAGGAGTCTTCTTTGGTCTGGAATTCTGGGCTGTAAAATGGCACTTTCTCGGACAAGCACGTGGCACGCACTGTCGTGCTTTGCGCCCAGGGAAAAGGAGGCAACCTCTGGCTCTCAGATGCCAATGACGGGCCCCCATTAACACTAGAAATGGAACAATCGCTTTCTGTCCTGGGAGCCCTTTCCCTGGGAGGAGTCGTCATCCGTCTGGGATCCTGGGCTGAACAAAGCACTTTCTCTGACCTGCACGTGGCAGGCACCATCTAGCTTTGCGCCCAGGGAAAAGGTGGCAGCCTTGGGCTCTCAGGTGCCAACGATGGGTCCCCGTTAACACTAGATAAATAACAATCGCTTTCTGTCCTGGCACCTTTTCCCAGGGAGGAATTTTCGTCCGTCTGGAATTCTGGGCTGAAAAACGGCACTTCCCCGGACCTGCAAGTGGAACGCACCGTCGAGCTTTGTGCCCAGGCAAAAGGTGGCAGCCTTGGGCTCTCAGGTGCCAATGATGGGGCCCCATTACCCCTAGAAAAAGAACAATCGCTTTCTGTCCTGGCACCTTTTCCCTGGGAGGAATCTTCATTGGTCTGGAATTCTGGGCTGAAAACGGCTCTTTCCCTTACCCGCATGTGGCACGCACCGTCGAGCTTTGCGCCCAGGGAAACGGTGGCAGCCCTGGGCTCTGAGCTGCCAATTTTTGGGCCCCATTAACCCTAGAAAAGGCACAATCGCTTTCTGTCCTGGCACCTTTACCCAGGGAGAAATCTTCGCTGGCCTGGAATTCTGGGATGAGAAACGGCACATTCCCGGACTTGCAAGTGGCACGCGCCGTCGACATTTGCGTCCAGGGAAAAGTTGGCAGCCTTGAGCTCTCAGGTGCCAAAGATGAGGCCCCATTACCCCTAGAAAAGGCACAATGGCTTTCTGTCCTGACACCTTTTCCCAGAGAGGAATCGACTTCCGTCTGGAATTGTGGGCTGAAAAACGGCCCTTTCCCGGACCCGCACAGGGTATGCACCGTCGAGCTTTGCACCCAGGGAAAAGGTGGCAGCCTTGGGCTCTCAGGTGCCAATGATGGGGCCCAATTAGCATTACAAAATACACAATGGCTTTGTCTCCTGGTACCTTTTCCCTCTGAGGAATCTTCATAGGTCTGGAATTCTGGGCTGAAAAATGGCACTTTCCCGGACCCGGAAGTGGAACGCTCCGTCGAGCTTTGCGCCCAGGGAAAAGGTGGCAGCCTTGGGCTCTCAGCTGCCAATTTTGGGGCCCCATTAACCCTAGAAAAGGCACAATTGCTTTCTGTCCTGGCACCTTTTCCCTGGGAGAAATCTTCATCGGCCTCGAATTCTGGGATGAGAAACAGCACATTCCTGGACTCGCAAGTGGCTCGCACCATTGAGCTTTGCGCTCAAGGAAAAGGTTGCAGCCTTCGGCTCTCAGGTGTCAATGATGGAGCCCCATTAATCCTAGAAAAGGAACAATCGCTTTCTGTCCTGGCACCTTTACCCAGGGAGGAATCTTCATCGGTCTGGAATTCTGGAATGAGAAACGGCAATTTCCCGGACCCTCACGTAGCACGCATGGTCGAGCTTTGCGCCCAGGGTATAGGAGGCAACCTTGGGCTCTCAGGTGCCAATGATGGAGCCGGATTAACCCTAGAAATGGAACAATCGCTTTCATTCCTGGGAGACTCTTCCCTGTGAGGAGTCTTCATCCGTCTGGAATTCAGAGCTGAAAAACGGCACTTTCCCAGACAAGAAAGTGGCACGTGCCGTTGATGTTTACGCCCACGGAAAAGGTGGCAGCCTTGAACTCTCAGGTGCCAATGATGGGGCCCCATTACCTTTACAAAAAGCACTATGGCTTTCTGTCCTGGCGCCTTTTCTCTGGGAGGAGTCTTCATTGGTCTGGAATTCTGGGCTGTAAAATGGCACTTTCTGGGACCAGCACGTGGCACACACTGTCGTGCTTTGCGCCCAGGGAAAAGGAGGCAACCTCTGGCTCTCAGATGCCAATGACGGGCCCCCATTAACACTAGAAATGGAACAATCGCTTTCTGTCCTGGGAGCCCTTTTCCTGGGAGGAGTCGTCAGTCGTCTGGAATCCGGGGCTGAACAAAGCACTTTCTCTGACCTGCACGTGGCAGGCACCATCAAGCTTTGTGCCCAGGGAAAAAGTTGGCAGCCTTGGGCTCTCAGGTGCCAATGATGGGGCCCCGTTAACACTAGAAAAATAACAGTTGCTATCTGTCCTGGCACCTTTTCCCAGGGAGGAATCTTCGTCCGTCTGGAAATCTGGGTTCAAAAATGGCACTGCCCCAAACCCGCACAAGGTACACACCGTCGAGCTTTGCGCCCAGGGAAAAGGGGGCAGCCTTGAGCTCTCAGCTGCCAATGATGGTGCCCCATTACCCCTAGAAAAAGAACAATGGCTTTCTGTCCTGGCACCTTTTCCCAGGGAGGGATCTTCATCGGTTTGGAATTCTGGTCTGAGAATCGGCACTTTCCTGGACCCGCAAGTGGAACGCGCCATCGAGCTTTGCGTCCAGGGAAAAGGTGGCAGTCTTGGGCTCTCAGGTGCCAATGATGGGGCCCCTTTACCTTTACAAAAAGCACAATGGCTTTCTGTCCTGGCACCTTTTCCCTGTAAGGAGTCTTCATTGGTCTGGAATTCTGGGCTGTAAAATGGCACTTTCTGGGACTAGCACGTGGCACGCACTGTCGTGCTTTGCGCCCAGGGAAAAGGAGGCAACCTCTGGCTCTCAGATGCCAATGACGGGCCCCCATTAACACTAGAAATGGAACAATCGCTTTCTGTCCTGGGAGCCCTTTCCCTGGGAGGAGTCGTCATCCGTCTGGAATCCTGGGCTGAACAAAGCACTTTCTCTGACCTGCACGTGGCAGGCACCATCTAGCTTTACACCCAGGGAAAAGGTGGCAGCCTTGGGCTCTCAGGTGCCAACGATGGGTCCCCGTTAACACTAGATAAATAACAATAGCTTTCTGTCCTGGCACCTTTTCCCTGGGAAGAATTTTCGTCCGTCTGGAATTCTGGGCTGAAAAACAGCACTTTCCCGGACCTGCAAGTGGAACGCACCGTCGAGCTTTGTGCCCAGGAAAAAGGTGGCAGCCTTGGGCTCTCAGGTGCCAATGATGGGGCCCCATTACCCCTAGAAAAAGAACAATCGCTTTCTGTCCTGGCACCTTTTCCCTGGGAGGAATCTTCATTGGTCTGGAATTCTGGGCTGAAAACGGCTCTTTCCCTTACCCGCATGTGGCACGCACCGTCGAGCTTTGCGCCCAGGGAAAAGGTGGCAGCCCTGGGCTCTCAGCTGCCAATTTTTGGGCCCCATTAACCCTAGAAAAGGCACAATCGCTTTCTGCCCTGGCACCTTTACCCAGGGAGAAATCTTCGCTGGCCTGGAATTCTGGGATGAGAAACGGCACATTCCCGGACTTGCAAGTGGTACGCGCCGTCGACATTTGCGTCCAGGGAAAAGGTGGCAGCCTTGGGCTCTCAGGTGCCAAAGATGAGGCCCCATTACCCCTAGAAAAGGCACAATGGCTTTCTGTCCTGACACCTTTTCCCAGAGAGGAATCGACTTCCGTCTGGAATTGTGGGCTGAAAAACGGCCCTTTCCCGGACCCGCACAGGGTATGCACCGTCGAGCTTTGCACCCAGGGAAAAGGTGGCAGCCTTGGGCTCTCAGGTGCCAATGATGGGGCCCCATTACCTTTACAAAAAGCACAATCGCTTTCTGTCCTGACACCTTTTCCCTGGGAGGAGTCTTCATTGGTCTGGAATTCTGGGCTGTAAAATGGCACTTTCTGGGACCAGCACGTGGCACGCACTGTCGTGCTTTGCGCCCAGGGAAAAGGAGGCAACCTCTGGCTCTCAGATGCCAATGACGGGCCCCCATTAACACTAGAAATGGAACAATCGCTTTCTGTCCTGGGAGCCCTTTCCCTGGGAGGAGTCGTCAGCCGTCTGGAATCCTGGGCTGAACAAAGCACTTTCTCTGACCTGCACGTGGCAGGCACCATCTAGCTTTGCGCCCAGGGAAAAGGTGGCAGCCTTGGGCTCTCAGGTGCCAACGATGGGTCCCCGTTAACACTAGATAAATAAGAATCGCTTTCTGTCCTGGCACCTTTTCCCAGGGAGGAATTTTCGTCCGTCTGGAATTCTGGGCTGGAAAACGGCACTTCCCCGGACCTGCAACTGGAACGCACCGTCGAGCTTTGTGCCCAGGGAAAAGGTGGCAGCCTTGGGCTCTCAGGTGCCAATGATGGGGCCCCATTACCCCTAGAAAAAGAACAATGGCTTTCTGTCCTGGCACCTTTTCCCAGGGAGGCATCTTCATCGGTTTGGAATTCTGGTCTGAGAATCCGCACTTTCCTGGACCCGCAAGTGGAACGCACCGTCGAGGTTTGAGCCTAGGCAAAAGGTGGCAGCCTTGGGCTTTCAGGTGCCAATGATGGGGCCCCATTACCCCTAGAAAAAGAACAATGGCTTTCTGTCCTGGCACCTTTTCCCTGGGAGGAGTCTTCATTGGTCTGGAATTCTGGGCTGAAAACGGCTCTTTCCCTTACCTGCATGTGGCACGCACCGTCGAGCTTTGCGCCTATGGAAAAGGTGGCAGACCTGGGCTCTCAGCTGCCAATTTTTGGGCCCCATTAACCCTAGAAGGGCACAATCGCTTTCTGCCCCGGCACCTTTTCCCAGGGAGAAATATTCGCTGGCTTGGAATTCTGGGATGAGAAACGGCACATTCCCGGACTTGCAAGTGGTATGCGCCGTCGGCATTTGCGCCCAGGGAAAAGGTGGCAGCCTTGGGCTCTCAGGGCCAAAGATGAGGCCCCATTACCCCTAGAAAAGGCACAATGGCTTTCTGTCCTGACACCTTTTCCCAGAGAGGAATCGACTTCCGTCTGGAATTGTGGGCTGAAAAACGGCCCTTTCCCGGACCCGCACAGGGTATGCACCGTCGAGCTTTGCACCCAGGGAAAAGGTGGCAGCCTTGGGCTCTCAGGTGCCAATGATGGGGCCCAATTAGCATTACAAAATACACGATGGCTTTGTCTCCTGGTACCTTTTCCCAGGGAGGAATCTTCATAGGTCTGGAATTCTGGGCTGAAAAATGGCACTTTCCCGGACCCGCACGTGGAACGCTCCGTCGAGCTTTGCGCCCAGGGAAAAGGTGGCAGCCTTGGGCTCTCAGGTGTCAATTTTGGGGCCCCATTAACCCTAGAAAAGGCACAATTGCTTTCTGCCCTGGCACCTTTTCCCTGGGAGAAATCTTCGCTGGCCTGGAATTCTGGGATGAGAAACAGCACATTCCTGGACTCGCAAGTGGCACGCACCGTCGAGCTTTGCGCTCAGGGAAAAGGTTGCAGCCTTCGGCTCTCAGGTGTCAATGATGGGTCCCCATTACTCCTAGAAAAGGAGAAATCGATTCCTGTCCTGGCACCTCTTCCGAGGGAGGAATCTTCATCGGTCTGGAATTCTGGAATGAGAAACGGCAATTTCCCGGACCCTCAAGTAGCACGCATGGTCGAGCTTTGCGCCCAGGGTATAGGAGGCAACCTTGGGCTCTCAGGTGCCAATGATGGGGCTCGATTAACCCTAGAAATGGAACAATCGCTTTCTGTCCTGGGAGCCTCTTCCCTGTGAGGAGTCTTCATCCGTCTGGAATTGAGGGCTGAAAACCGGCACTTTCCCAGACAAGAAAGTGGCACGTGCCGTTGATGTTTACGCCCACGGAAAAGGTGGCAGCCTTGAACTCTCAGGTGCCAATGATGGGGCACCATTGACCCTAGGAAAGGACAATTCGATTTCTGTCCTGGCACCTTTTCCCTGTAAGGAGTCTTCATTGGTCTGGAATTCTGGGCTGTTAAAATGGCACTTTCTGGGACTAGCACGTGGCACGCACTGTCGTGCTTTGCGCCCAGGGAAAAGGAGGCAACCTCTGGCTCTCAGATGCCAATGACGGGCCCCCATTAACACTAGAAATGGAACAATCGCTTTCTGTCCTGGGAGCCTTTTCCCTGGGAGGAGTTGTCATCCGTCTGGAATCCTGGGCTGAACAAAGCACTTTCTCTGACCTGCACGTGGCAGGCACCATCTAGCTTTACACTCAGGGAAAAGGTGGCAGCCTTGGGCTCTCAGGTGCCAACGATGGGTCCCTGTTAACACTAGATAAATAACAATCGCTTTCTGTCCTGGCACCTTTTCCCAGGGAGGAATTTTCGTCCGTCTGGAATTCTGGGCTGAAAAACGGCACTTTCCCGGACCTGCAAGTGGAACGCACCGTCGAGCTTTGTGCCCAGGCAAAAGGGGGCAGCCTTGGGCTCTCAGGTGCCAATGATGGGGCCCCATTACCCCTAGAAAAAGAACAATGGCTTTCTGTCCTGGCACCTTTTCCCAGGGAAGGATCTTCATCGGTTTGGAATTCTGGTCTGGAAACCTGCACTTTCCTGGACCCGCAAGTGGAACGCACCATCGAGCTTTGCGTCCAGGGAAAAGGTGGCAGTCTTGGGCTCTCAGGTGCCAATGATGGGGCCCCTTTACCTTTACAAAAAGCACAATGGCTTTCTGTCCTGGCACCTTTTCCCTGTAAGGAGTCTTCTTTGGTCTGGAATTCTGGGCTGTAAAATGGCACTTTCTGGGACCAGCACGTGGCACGCACTGTCGTGCTTTGCGCCCAGGGAAAAGGAGGCAACCTCTGGCTCTCAGATGCCAATGACGGGCCCCCATTAACACTAGAAATGGAACAATCGCTTTCTGTCCTGGGAGCCCTTTCCCTGGGAGGAGTCGTCATCCGTCTGGAATCCTGGGCTGAACAAAGCACTTTCTCTGACCTGCACGTGTCAGGCACCATCGAGCTTTGCGCCCAGGGAAAAGGTGGCAGCCTTGGGCTCTCAGGTGCCAACGATGGGTACCCGTTAACACTAGATAAATAACAATCGCTTTCTGTCCTGGCACCTTTTCCCAGGGAGGAATTTTCGTCCGTCTGGAATTCTGGGCTGAAAAACGGCACTTCCCCGGACCTGCAAGTGGAACGCACCGTCGAGCTTTGTGCCCAGGCAAAAGGTGGCAGCCTTGGGCTCTCAGGTGCCAATGATGGGGCCCCATTACCCCTAGAAAAAGAACAATGCCTTTCTGTCCTGGCACCTTTTCCCAGGGAGGCATCTTCATCGGTTTGGAATTCTGGTCTGAGAATCCGCACTTTCCTGGACCCGCAAGTGGAACGCACCGTCGAGGTTTGAGCCTAGGCAAAAGGTGGCAGCCTTGGGCTTTCAGGTGCCAATGATGGGGCCCCATTACCCCTAGAAAAAGAACAATGGCTTTCTGTCCTGGCACCTTTTCCCTGGGAGGAGTCTTCATTGGTCTGGAATTCTGGGCTGAAAACGGCTCTTTCCCTTACCTGCATGTGGCACGCACCGTCGAGCTTTGCGCCTATGGAAAAGGTGGCAGACCTGGGCTCTCAGCTGCCAATTTTGGGGCCCCATTAAACCTAGAAAAGGCACAATCGCTTTCTGTCCTGGCACCTTTTCCCAGGGAGAAATCTTCGCTGGCCTGGAATTCTGGGATGAGAAACGGCACATTCCCGGACTTGCAAGTGGCACGCGCCATCGACATTTGCGCCCAGGGAAAAGGTGGCAGCCTTGGGCTCTCAGGTGCCAAAGATGAGGCCCCATTACCCCTAGAAAAGGCACAATGGCTTTCTGTCCTGACACCTTTTCCCAGAGAGGAATCGACTTCCGTCTGGAATTGTGGGCTGAAAAACGGCCCTTTCCCGGACCCGCACAGGGTATGCACCGTCGAGCTTTGCACCCAGGGAAAAGGTGGCAGCCTTGGGCTCTCAGGTGCCAATGATGGGGCCCAATTAGCATTACAAAATACACAATGGCTTTGTCTCCTGGTACCTTTTCCCTCTGAGGAATCTTCATAGGTCTGGAATTCTGGGCTGAAAAATGGCACTTTCCCGGACCCGCACGTGGAACGCTCCGTCGAGCTTTGCGCCCAGGGAAAAGGTGGCAGCCCTGGGCTCTCAGGTGTCAATTTTGGGGCCCCATTAACCCTAGAAAAGGCACAATTGCTTTCTGCCCTGGCACCTTTTTCCTTGGAGAAATCTTCGCTGGCCTGGAATTCTGGGATGAGAAACAGCACATTCCTGGACTCGCAAGTGGCACGCACCGTCGAGCTTTGCGCTCAGGGAAAAGGTTGCAGCCTTCGGCTCTCAGGTGTCAATGATGGGTCCCCATTACTCCTAGAAAAGGAGAAATCGATTCCTGTCCTGGCACCTTTTCCGAGGGAGGAATCTTCATCGGTCTGGAATTCTGGAATGAGAAACGGCAATTTCCCGGACCCTCACATAGCACGCATGGTCGAGCTTTGTGCCCAGGGTATAGGAGGCAACCTTGGGCTCTCAGGTGCCAATGATGGGGCCCGATTAACCCTAGAAATGGAACAATCGCTTTCTGTCCTTGGAGCCTCTTCCCTGTGAGGAGTCTTCATCCGTCTGGAATTCAGAGCTGAAAAACGGCACTTTCCCGTACAAGAAAGTGGCACGTGCCGTTGATGTTTACGCCCACGGAAAAGGTGGCAGCCTTGAACTCTCAGGTGCCAATGATGGGGCACCATTGACCCTAGGAAAGGACAATTCGATTTCTGTCCTGGCACCTTTTCCCTGTAAGGAGTCTTCATTGGTCTGGAATTCTGGGCTGTTAAAATGGCACTTTCTGGGACTAGCACGTGGCACGCACTGTCGTGCTTTGCGCCCAGGGAAAAGGAGGCAACCTCTGGCTCTCAGATGCCAATGACGGGCCCCCATTAACACTAGAAATGGAACAATCGCTTTCTGTCCTGGGAGCCTTTTCCCTGGGAGGAGTTGTCATCCGTCTGGAATCCTGGGCTGAACAAAGCACTTTCTCTGACCTGCACGTGGCAGGCACCATCTAGCTTTACACTCAGGGAAAAGGTGGCAGCCTTGGGCTCTCAGGTGCCAACGATGGGTCCCTGTTAACACTAGATAAATAACAATCGCTTTCTGTCCTGGCACCTTTTCCCAGGGAGGAATTTTCGTCCGTCTGGAATTCTGGGCTGAAAAACGGCACTTTCCCGGACCTGCAAGTGGAACGCACCGTCGAGCTTTGTGCCCAGGCAAAAGGGGGCAGCCTTGGGCTCTCAGGTGCCAATGATGGGGCCCCATTACCCCTAGAAAAAGAACAATGGCTTTCTGTCCTGGCACCTTTTCCCAGGGAAGGATCTTCATCGGTTTGGAGTTCTGGTCTGGAAACCTGCACTTTCCTGGACCCGCAAGTGGAACGCACCATCGAGCTTTGCGTCCAGGGAAAAGGTGGCAGTCTTGGGCTCTCAGGTGCCAATGATGGGGCCCCTTTACCTTTACAAAAAGCACAATGGCTTTCTGTCCTGGCACCTTTTCCCTGGGAGGAGTCTTCTTTGGTCTGGAATTCTGGGCTGTAAAATGGCACTTTCTGGGACCAGCACGTGGCACGCACTGTCGTGCTTTGCGCCCAGGGAAAAGGAGGCAACCTCTGGCTCTCAGATGCCAATGACGGGCCCCCATTAACACTAGAAATGGAACAATCGCTTTCTGTCCTGGGAGCCCTTTCCCTGGGAGGAGTCGTCATCCGTCTGGAATCCTGGGCTGAACAAAGCACTTTCTCTGACCTGCACGTGTCAGGCACCATCGAGCTTTGCGCCCAGGGAAAAGGTGGCAGCCTTGGGCTCTCAGGTGCCAACGATGGGTCCCCGTTAACACTAGATAAATAACAATCGCTTTCTGTCCTGGCACCTTTTCCCAGGGAGGAATTTTCGTCCGTCTGGAATTCTGGGCTGAAAAACGGCACTTCCCCGGACCTGCAAGTGGAACGCACCGTCGAGCTTTGTGCCCAGGCAAAAGGTGGCAGCCTTGGGCTCTCAGGTGCCAATGATGGGGCCCCATTACCCCTAGAAAAAGAACAATGCCTTTCTGTCCTGGCACCTTTTCCCAGGGAGGCATCTTCATCGGTTTGGAATTCTGGTCTGAGAATCCGCACTTTCCTGGACCCGCAAGTGGAACGCACCGTCGAGGTTTGAGCCTAGGCAAAAGGTGGCAGCCTTGGGCTTTCAGGTGCCAATGATGGGGCCCCATTACCCCTAGAAAAAGAACAATGGCTTTCTGTCCTGGCACCTTTTCCCTGGGAGGAGTCTTCATTGGTCTGGAATTCTGGGCTGAAAACGGCTCTTTCCCTTACCTGCATGTGGCACGCACCGTCGAGCTTTGCGCCTATGGAAAAGGTGGCAGACCTGGGCTCTCAGCTGCCAATTTTGGGGCCCCATTAAACCTAGAAAAGGCACAATCGCTTTCTGTCCTGGCACCTTTTCCCAGGGAGAAATCTTCGCTGGCCTGGAATTCTGGGATGAGAAACGGCACATTCCCGGACTTGCAAGTGGCACGCGCCATCGACATTTGCGCCCAGGGAAAAGGTGGCAGCCTTGGGCTCTCAGGTGCCAAAGATGAGGCCCCATTACCCCTAGAAAAGGCACAATGGCTTTCTGTCCTGACACCTTTTCCCAGAGAGGAATCGACTTCCGTCTGGAATTGTGGGCTGAAAAACGGCCCTTTCCCGGACCCGCACAGGGTATGCACCGTCGAGCTTTGCACCCAGGGAAAAGGTGGCAGCCTTGGGCTCTCAGGTGCCAATGATGGGGCCCAATTAGCATTACAAAATACACAATGGCTTTGTCTCCTGGTACCTTTTCCCTCTGAGGAATCTTCATAGGTCTGGAATTCTGGGCTGAAAAATGGCACTTTCCCGGACCCGCACGTGGAACGCTCCGTCGAGCTTTGCGCCCAGGGAAAAGGTGGCAGCCCTGGGCTCTCAGGTGTCAATTTTGGGGCCCCATTAACCCTAGAAAAGGCACAATTGCTTTCTGCCCTGGCACCTTTTTCCTGGGAGAAATCTTCGCTGGCCTGGAATTCTGGGATGAGAAACAGCACATTCCTGGACTCGCAAGTGGCACGCACCGTCGAGCTTTGCGCTCAGGGAAAAGGTTGCAGCCTTCGGCTCTCAGGTGTCAATGATGGGTCCCCATTACTCCTAGAAAAGGAGAAATCGATTCCTGTCCTGGCACCTTTTCCGAGGGAGGAATCTTCATCGGTCTGGAATTCTGGAATGAGAAACGGCAATTTCCCGGACCCTCACGTAGCACGCATGGTCGAGCTTTGTGCCCAGGGTATAGGAGGCAACCTTGGGCTCTCAGGTGCCAATGATGGGGCCCGATTAACCCTAGAAATGGAACAATCGCTTTCTGTCCTTGGAGCCTCTTCCCTGTGAGGAGTCTTCATCCGTCTGGAATTCAGAGCTGAAAAACGGCACTTTCCCGGACAAGAAAGTGGCACGTGCCGTTGATGTTTACGCCCACGGAAAAGGTGGCAGCCTTGAACTCTCAGGTGCCAATGATGGGGCACCATTGACCCTAGGAAAGGACAATTCGATTTCTGACCTGGCACCTTTTCCCTGGGAGGTGTCTTCGTCCATCTGGAATTCTGGGCTGAAAAATGGCACGTCCCCGAACCCGCAAGTGGCACGCGCCGTCGACATTTGCGCCCAGGCAAAAGGTGGCAGGCTTGGGCTCTCAGGTGCCAATGATGGGGCCCCATTAACACTAGAAAAATAACATTTGCTTTCTGTCCTGGCACCTTTTCCCAGGGAGGAATCTTCGTCCGTCTGGAAATCTGGGTTCAAAAATGGCACTGCCCCAAACCCGCACAAGGTACACACCGTCGAGCTTTGCGCCCAGGGAAAAGGGGGCAGCCTTGGGCTATCAGGTGCCAATGATGGTGCCCCATTACCCCTACAAAAGGCACAATGGCTTTCTGTCCTGGCACCTTTTCCCAGGGAGGAATCTTCAGCAGTTTGGAATTCTGGTCTGAGAATGGGCACTTTCCTGGACCCGCAAGTGGAACGCACCATCGAGCTTTGTGTCCAGGGAAAAGGTGGCAGTCTTGGGCTCTCAGGTGCCAATGATGGGGCCCCTTTACCTTTACAAAAAGCACAATGGCTTTCTGTCCTGGCACCTTTTCCCTGCGAGGAGTCTTCATTGGTCTGGAATTCTGGGCTGTAAAATGGCACTTTCTGGGACCAGCACGTGGCACACACTGTCGTGCTTTGCGCCCAGGGAAAAGGAGGCAACCTCTGGTTCTCAGATGCCAATGACGGGTCCCCATTAACACTAGAAATGGAACAATCGCTTTCTGTCCTGGGAGCCCTTTCCCTGGGAGGAGTCGTCAGCCGTCTGGAATCCTGGGCTGAACAAAGCACTTTCTCTGACCTGCACGTGGCAGGCACCATCTAGCTTTGCACCCAGGGAAAAGGTGGCAGCCTTGGGCTCTCAGGTGCCAACGATGGGTCCCTGTTAACACTAGATAAATAACAATCGCTTTCTGTCCTGGCACCTTTTCCCAGGGAGGAATTTTCGTCCGTCTGGAATTCTGGGCTGAAAAACGGCACTTCCCCGGACCCGCAAGTGGACCGCACCGTCGAGCTTTGCGCCCAGGCAAAAGGTGGCAGCCTTGGGCTCTCAGGTGCCAATGATGGGGCCCCATTACCCCTAGAAAAAGAACAATGGCTTTCTGTCCTGGCACCTTTTCCCAGGGAGGGATCTTCATCGGTTTGGAATTCTGGTCTGGAAATCTGCACTTTCCTGGACCCGCAAGTGGAACGCACCATCGAGCTTTGTGTCCAGGGAAAAGGTGGCAGTCTTGGGCTCTCAGGTGCCAATGATGGGGCCCCTTTACCTTTACAAAAAGCACAATGGCTTTCTGTCCTGGCACCTTTTCCCTGGGAGGAGTCTTCTTTGGTCTGGAATTCTGGGCTGTAAAATGGCACTTTCTCGGACAAGCACGTGGCACGCACTGTCGTGCTTTGCGCCCAGGGAAAAGGAGGCAACCTCTGGCTCTCGGATGCCAATGACGGGCCCCCATTAACACTAGAAATGGAACAATCGCTTTCTGTCCTGGGAGCCCTTTCCCTGGGAGGAGTCGTCATCCGTCTGGAATCCTGGGCTGAACAAAGCACTTTCTCTGACCTGCACGTGGCAGGCACCATCGAGCTTTGCGCCCAGGGAAAAGGTGGCAGCCTTGGGCTCTCAGGTGCCAACGATGGGTCCCCGTTAACACTAGATAAATAACAATCGCTTTCTGTCCTGGCACCTTTTCCCAGGGAGGAATTTTCGTCCGTCTGGAATTCTGGGCTGAAAAACGGCACTTCCCCGGACCTGCAAGTGGAACGCACCGTCGAGCTTTGTGCCCAGGGAAAAGGTGGCAGCCTTGGGCTCTCAGGTGCCAATGATGGGGCCCCATTACCCCTAGAAAAAGAACAATGACTTTCTGTCCTGGCACCTTTTCCCTGGGAGGAATATTCAGTGGTCTGGAATTCTGGGCTGAAAACGGCTCTTTCCCTTACCCGCATGTGGCACGCACCGTCGAGCTTTGCGCCCATGGAAAAGGTGGCAGCCCTGGGCTCTCAGCTGCCAATTTTTGGGCCCCATTAACCCTAGAAAAGGCACAATCGCTTTCTGCCCTGGCACCTTTTCCCAGGGAGAAATCTTCGCTGGCCTGGAATTCTGGGATGAGAAACGGCACATTCCCGGACTTGCAAGTGGCACGCGCCGTCGACATTTGCGCCCAGGGAAAAGGTGGCAGCCTTGGGCTCTCAGGTGCCAAAGATGAGGCCCCATTACCCCTAGAAAAGGCACAATGGCTTTCTGTCCTGACACCTTTTCCCAGAGAGGAATCGACTTCCGTCTGGAATTCTGCGCTGAAAAACGGCCCTTTCCCGGACCCGCACAGGGTATGCACCGTCGAGCTTTGCACCCAGGGAAAAGGTGGCAGCCTTGGGCTCTCAGGTGCCAATGATGGGGCCCAATTAGCATTACAAAATACACAATGGCTTTGTCTCCTGGTACCTTTTCCCAGGGAGGAATCTTCATAGGTCTGGAATTCTGGGCTGAAAAATGGCACTTTCCCGGACCCGCACGTGGAACGCTCCGTCGAGCTTTGCGCCCAGGGAAAAGGTGGCAGCCTTGGGCTCTCAGGTGTCAATTTTGGGGCCCCATTAACCCTAGAAAAGGCACAATTGCTTTCTGTCCTGGCACCTTTTCCCTGGGAGAAATCTTCATCGGCCTCGAATTCTGGGATGAGAAACAGCACATTCCTGGACTCGCAAGTGGCACGCACCGTCGAGCTTTGCGCTCAGGGAAAAGGTTGCAGTCTTCGGCTCTCAGGTGTCAATGATGGGTCCCCATTACTCCTAGAAAAGGAGAAATCGATTCCTGTCCTGGCACCTTTTCCCAGGGAGGAATCTTCATCGGTCTGGAATTCTGGAATGAGAAACGGCAATTTCCCGGACCCTCACGTAGCACGCATGGTCGAGCTTTGCGCCCAGGGTATAGGAGGCAACCTTGGGCTCTCAGGTGCCAATGATGGGGCCCGATTAACCCTAGAAATGGAACAATCGCTTTCTGTCCTGGGAGCCTCTTCCCTGTGAGGAGTCTTCATCCGTCTGGAATTCAGAGCTGAAAAACGGCACTTTCCCAGACAAGAAAGTGGCACGTGCCGTTGATGTTTACGCCCACGGAAAAGGTGGCAGCCTTGAACTCTCAGTTGCCAATGATGGGGCACCATTGACCCTAGGAAAGGACAATTCGATTTCTGACCTGGCACCTTTTCCCTGGGAGGTGTCTTCGTCCGTCTGGAATTCTGGGCTGAAAAATGGCACGTCCCCGAACCCGCAAGTGGCACGCGCCGTCGACATTTGCGCCCAGGGAAAAGGTGGCAGCCTTGGGCTCTCAGGTGCCAATGATGGGGCCCCGTTAACACTAGAAAAATAACAGTTGCTTTCTGTCCTGGCACCTTTTCCCAGGGAGGAATCTTCGTCCGTCTGGAAATCTGGGTTCAAAAATGGCACTGCCCCAAACCCGCACAAGGTACACACCGTCGAGCTTTGCGCCCAGGGAAAAGGGGGCAGCCTTGGGCTCTCGGGTGCCAATGATGGTGCCCCATTACCCCTACAAAAGGCACAATGGCTTTCTGTCCTGGCACCTTTTCCCAGGGAGGAATCTTCATCGGTTTGGAATTCTGGTCTGAGAATGGACACTTTCCTGGACCCGCAAGTGGAATGCACCGTCGAGCTTTGTGTCCAGGGAAAAGGTGACAGCCTTGGGCTCTCAGGTGCCAATGATGGTGCCCCATTACCCCTACAAAAGGCACAATGGCTTTCTGTCCTGGCACCTTTTCCCAGGGAGGAATCTTCAGCGGTTTGGAATTCTGGTCTGAGAATCGGACCTTTCCTGGACCCGCAAGTGGAACGCATGATCGAGCTTTGCGTCCAGGGAAAAGGTGGCAGTCTTGGGCTCTCAGGTGCCAATGATGGAGCCGGATTAACCCTAGAAGTGGAACAATGGCTTTCTGTCCTGGGAGATTCTTCCCTGTGAGGAGTCTTCATCCGTCTGGAATTCAGGGCTGAAAAACGGCACTTTCCCGGACAAGAAAGTGGCACGTGCCGTTGATGTTTGCGCCCACGGAAAAGGTGGCAGCCTTGAACTCTCAGGTGCCAATGATGGGGCACCATTGACTCTAGGAAAGGACAATTCGATTTCTGACCTGCCACCTTTTCCCTGGGAGGTGTCTTCGTCCGTCTGGAATTCTGGGCTGAAAAATGGCACGTCCCCGAACCCGCAAGTGGCACGCGCCGTCGACATTTGCGCCCAGGCAAAAGGTGGCAGGCTTGGGCTCTCAGGTGCCAATGATGGGGCCCCGTTAACACTAGATAAATAACATTTGCTTTCTGTCCTGGCACCTTTTCCCAGGGAGGAATCTTCATCCGTCTGGAAATCTGGGTTCAAAATTGGCACTGCCCCAAACCCGCACAAGGTACACACCGTCGAGCTTTGCGCCCAGGGAAAAGGGGGCAGCCTTGGGCTCTCAGGTGCCAATGATGGTGCCCCATTACCCCTACAAAAGGCACAATGGTTTTCTGTCCTGGCACCTTTTCCAGGGAGGAATCTTCATCGATTTGGAATTCTGGTCTGAGAATCGGCACTTTCCTGGACCCGCAAGTGGAACGCACCATCGAGCTTTGCGTCCAGGGAAAAGGTGGCAGTCTTGGGCTCAGGTGCCAATGATGGGGCCCCATTACCTTTACAAAAAGCACAATGGCTTTCTGTCCTGGCACCTTTTCCCTGGGAGGAGTCTTCATTGGTCTGGAATTCTGGGCTGTAAAATGGCACTTTCTGGGACCAGCACGTGGCACGCACTGTCGTGCTTTGCGCCCAGGGAAAAGGAGGCAACCTCTGGCTCTCAGATGCCAATGACGGGCCCCCATTAACACTAGAAATGGAACAATCGCTTTCTGTCCTGGGAGCCCTTTCCCTGGGAGGAGTCGTCATCCGTCTGGAATCCTGGGCTGAACAAAGCACTTTCTCTGACCTGCACGTGGCAGGCACCATCAAGCTTTGTGCCCAGGGAAAAGGTGGCAGCCTTGGGCTCTCAGGTGCCAATGATGGGGCCCCGTTAACACTAGAAAAATAACAGTTGCTTTCTGTCCTGGCACCTTTTCGCAGGGAGGAATCTTCGTCCGTCTGGAAATCTGGGTTCAAAAATGGCACTTCCCCGGACCCGCAAATGGAACGCTCCGTCGAGCTTTGTGCCCAGGCAAAAGGTGGCAGCCTTGGGCTCTCAGGTGCCAATGATGGGTCCCCGTTAACACTTGCTTTCTGTCCTGGCACCTTTCCCAGGGAGGAATCTTCGTCCGTCTGGAAATCTGGCTTCAAAAATGGCACTGCCCCAAACCCGCACAAGGTACGCACTGTCGAGCTTTGCGCCCAGGGAAAAGGGGGCAGCCTTGGGCTCTCAGGTGCCAATGATGGGGCCCCATTACCCCTACAAAAGGCACAATGGCTTTCTGTCCTGGCACCTTTTCCCAGGGAGGAATCTTCATCGGTTTGGAATTCTGGTCTGAGAATCGGCACTGTCCTGGACCCGCAAGTGGAATGCACCATCGAGCTTTGCGTCCAGGGAAAAGGTGGCAGTCTTGGGCTCTCAGGTGCCAATGATGGGGCCCTATTGCCTTTACAAAAAGCACAATGGCTTTCTGTCCTTGCACCTTTTCCCTGGGAGGAGTCTTCATTGGTCTGGAATTCTGGGCTGTAAAATGGCACTTTCTGGGACCAGCACGTGGCACGCACTGTCGTGCTTTGCGCCCAGGGAAAAGGAGGCAACCTCTGGCTCTCAGATGCCAATGACGGGCTCCAATTAACACTAGAAATGGAACAATCGCTTTCTGTCCTGGGAGCCCTTTCCCTGGGAGGAGTTGTCATCCGTCTGGAATCCTGGGCTGAACAAAGCACTTTCTCTGACCTGCACGTGGCAGGCACCATCTAGCTTTGCGTCCAGGAAAAGGTGGCAGCCTTGGGCTCTCAGGTGCCAACGATGGGTCCCCGTTAACACTAGATAAATAACAGTCGCTTTCTGTCCTGGCACCTTTTCCCAGGGAGGAATCTTCGTCCGTCTGGAATTCTGGGCTGAAAAACGGCACTTCCCCGGACCTGCAGGTGGAACGCACCGTCGAGCTTTGTGCCCAGGCAAATGGTGGCAGCCTTGGGCTCTCAGGTGCCAATGATGGGGCCCCATTACCCCTAGAAAAAGAACAATCGCTTTCTGTCCTGGCACCTTTTCCCTGGGAGGAATCTTCAGTGGTCTGGAATTCTGGGCTGAAAACGGCTCTTTCCCTTACCCGCATGTGGCACGCACCGTCGAGCTTTGCGCCCAGGGAAAAGGTGGCAGCCCTGGGTTCTCAGCTGCCAATTTTGGGGCCCCATTAACCCTAGAAAAGGCACAATCACTTTCTGTCCTGGCACCTTTTTCCAGGGAGAAATCTTCGCTGGCCTGGAATTCTGGGATGAGAAACGGCACATTCCCGGACTTGCAAGTGGCACGCGCCGTCGACATTTGCGCCCAGGGAAAAGGTGGCAGCCTTGGGCTTTCAGGTGCCAGAGATGGGGCCCCATTACCCCTAGAAAAGGCACAATGGCTTTCTGTCCTGACACCTTTTCCCAGAGAGGAATCGACTTCCGTCTGGAATTGTGGGCTGAAAAACGGCCCTTTCCCGGACCCGCACAGGGTATGCACCGTCGAGCTTTGCACCCAGGGAAAAGGTGGCAGCCTTGGGCTCTCAGGTGCCAATGATGGGGCCCAATTAGCATTACAAAATACACAATGGCTTTGTCTCCTGGTACCTTTTCCCTCTGAGGAATCTTCATAGGTCTGGAATTCTGGGCTGAAAAATGGCACTTTCCCGGACCCGCACGTGGAACGTTCCGTCGAGCTTTGCGCCCAGGGAAAAGGTGGCAGCCTTGGGCTCTAAGGTGTCAATTTTGGGGCCCCATTAACCCAAGGAAAGGCACAATTGCTTTCTGTCCTGGCACCTTTTCCCTGGGAGAAATCTTCATCGGCCTCGAATTCTGGGATGAGAAACAGCACATTCCTGGACCCGCAAGTGGCACGCACCGTTGAGCTTTGCGCTCAGGGAAAAGGTTGCAGCCTTCGGCTCTCAGGTGTCAATGATGGGTCCCCATTACTCCTGGAAAAGGAGAAATCCATTCCTGTCCTGGCACCTTTCCCCAGGGAGGAATCTTCATCGGTCTGGAATTCTGGAATGAGAAACGGCAATTTCCCGGACCCTCACGTAGCATGCATGGTCGAGCTTTGTGCCCAGGGTATAGGAGGCAACCTTGGGCTCTCAGGTGCCAATGATGGAGCCCGATTAACCCTAAAAATGGAACAATCGCTTTCTGTCCTGGGAGTCTCTTCCCTGTGAGGAGTCTTCATCCGTCTGGAATTGAGGGCTGAAAAACGGCACTTTCCCGTACAAGAAAGTGGTACGCGCCGATGATGTTTGCGCCCACGGAAAAGATGGCAGCCTTGAACTCTGAGGTGCCAATGATGGGGCACCATTGACCCTAGAAATGGACAATTCGATTTCTGACCTGGCACCTTTTCCCTGGGAGGTGTCTTCGTCCGTCTGGAATTCTGGGCTGAAAAATGGCACTTCCCAGGACCCGCAAGTGGCACGCGCCGTCGCCATTTGCGCCCAGGCAAAAGGTGGCAGCCTTGGGCTCTCAGGTGCCAATGATGGGTCCCCGTTAACACTTGCTTTCTGTCCTGGCACCTTTCCCAGGGAGGAATCTTCGTCCGTCTGGAAATCTGGGTTCAAAAATGGCACTGCCCCAAACCCGCACAAGGTACGCACCGTCGAGCTTTGCGCCCAGGGAAAAGGGGGCAGCCTTGGGCTCTCAGGTGCCAATGATGGTGCCCCATTACCCCTACAAAAGGCACAATGGCTTTCTGTCCTGGCACCTTTTCCCTGGGAGGAATCTTCATCGGTTTGGACTTCTGGTCTGAGAATCGGCACTTTCCCTTACCCACAAGTGGAATGCACCATCGAGCTTTGCGTCCAGGGAAAAGGTGGCAGTCTTGGGCTCTCAGGTACCAATGATGGGGCCCTATTACCTTTACAAAAAGCACAATGGCTTTCTGTCCTGGCACCTTTTCCCTGGGAGGAGTCTTCATTGGTCTGGAATTCTGGGCTGTAAAATGGCACTTTCTGGGACCAGCACGTGGCACGCACTGTCATGCTTTGCGCCCAGGGAAAAGGAGGCAACCTCTGGCTCTCAGATGCCAATGACGGGCCCCCATTAACACTAGAAATGGAACAATCGCTTTCTGTCCTGGGAGCTCTTTCCCTGGGAGGAGTCGTCATCCGTCTGGAATTCAGGGCTGAACAAAGCACTTTCTCTGACCTGCACGTGGCAGGCACCATCTAGCTTTGCGCCCAGGGAAAAGGTGGCAGCCTTGGGCTCTCAGGTCCCAACGATGGGTCCCCGTTAACACTAGACAAATAACAATCGCTTTCTGTCCTGGCACCATTTCCCAGGGAGGAATTTTCGTCCGTCTGGAGTTCTGGGCTGAAAAACGGCACTTCCCCGGACCTGCAAGTGGAACGCACCGTCAAGCTTTGTGCCCAGGCAAAAGGTGGCAGCCTTGGGCTCTCAGGTGCCAATGATGGGGCCCCATTACCCCTAGAAAAAGAACAATGGCTTTCTGTCCTGGCACCTTTTCCCTGGGAGGAATCTTCATTGGTCTGGAATTCTGGGCTGAAAACGGCTCTTTCCCTTACCCGCATGTGGCACGCACCGTCGAGCTTTGCGCCCAGGGAAAAGGTGGCAGCCCTGGGCTCTCAGCTGCCAATTTTGGGGCCCCATTAACCCTAGAAAAGGCACAATCACTTTCTGGCCTGGCACCTTTTCCCAGGGAGAAATCTTCGCTGGCCTGGAATTCTGGGATGAGAAACGGCACATTCCCGGACTTGCAAGTGGCACGCGCCGTCGACATTTGCGCCCAGGGAAAAGGTGGCAGCCTTGGGCTCTCAGGTGCCAAAGATGAGGCCCCATTACCCCTAGAAAAGGCACAATGGCTTTCTGTCCTGACACCTTTTCCCAGAGAGGAATCGACTTCCGTCTGGAATTCTGCGCTGAAAAACGACCCTTTCCCGGACCCGCACAGGGTATGCACCGTCGAGCTTTGCACCCAGGGAAAAGGTGGCAGCCTTGGGCTCTCAGGTGCCAATGATGGGGCCCAATTAGCATTACAAAATACACAATGGCTTTGTCTCCTGGTACCTTTTCCCAGGGAGGAATCTTCATAGGTCTGGAATTCTGGGCTGAAAAATGGCACTTTCCCGGACCCGCACGTGGAACGCTCCGTCGAGCTTTGCGCCCAGGGAAAAGGTGGCAGCCTTGGGCTCTCAGGTGTCAATTTTGGGGCCCCATTAACCCTAGAAAAGGCACAATTGCTTTCTGTCCTGGCACCTTTTCCCTGGGAGAAATCTTCATCGGCCTCGAATTCTGGGATGAGAAACAGCACATTCCTGGACTCGCAAGTGGCACGCACCGTCGAGCTTTGCGCTCAGGGAAAAGGTTGCAGTCTTCGGCTCTCAGGTGTCAATGATGGGTCCCCATTACTCCTAGAAAAGGAGAAATCGATTCCTGTCCTGGCACCTTTTCCCAGGGAGGAATCTTCATCGGTCTGGAATTCTGGAATGAGAAACGGCAATTTCCCGGACCCTCACGTAGCACGCATGGTCGAGCTTTGCGCCCAGGGTATAGGAGGCAACCTTGGGCTCTCAGGTGCCAATGATGGGGCCCGATTAACCCTAGAAATGGAACAATCGCTTTCTTTCCTGGGAGCCTCTTCCCTGTGAGGAGTCTTCATCCGTCTGGAATTCAGAGCTGAAAAACGGCACTTTCCCAGACAAGAAAGTGGCACGTGCCGTTGATGTTTACGCCCACGGAAAAGGTGGCAGCCTTGAACTCTGAGGTGCCAATGATGGGGCACCATTGACCCTAGGAAAGGACAATTCGATTTCTGACCTGGCACCTTTTCCCTGGGAGGTGTCTTCGTCCGTCTGGAATTCTGGGCTGAAAAATGGCACGTCCCCGAACCCGCAAGTGGCACGCGCCGTCGACATTTGCGCCCAGGGAAAAGGTGGCAGCCTTGGGCTCTCAGGTGCCAATGATGGGGCCCCGTTAACACTAGAAAAATAACAGTTGCTTTCTGTCCTGGCACCATTTCCCAGGGAGGAATCTTCATCCGTCTGGAAATCTGGGTTCAAAATTGGCACTGCCCCAAACCCGCACAAGGTACACACCGTCGAGCTTTGCGCCCAGGGAAAAGGGGGCAGCCTTGGGCTCTCAGGTGCCAATGATGGTGCCCCATTACCCCTACAAAAGGCACAATGGTTTTCTGTCCTGGCACCTTTTTCCAGGGAGGAATCTTCATCGATTTGGAATTCTGGTCTGAGAATCGGCACTTTTCTGGACCCGCAAGTGGAACGCACCATCGAGCTTTGCGTCCAGGGAAAAGGTGGCAGTCTTGGGCTCAGGTGCCAATGATGGGGCCCCATTACCTTTACAAAAAGCACAATGGCTTTCTGTCCTGGCACCTTTTCCCTGGGAGGAGTCTTCATTGGTCTGGAATTCTGGGCTGTAAAATGGCACTTTCTGGGACCAGCACGTGGCACGCACTGTCGTGCTTTGCGCCCAGGGAAAAGGAGGCAACCTCTGGCTCTCAGATGCCAATGACGGGCCCCCATTAACACTAGAAATGGAACAATCGCTTTCTGTCCTGGGAGCCCTTTCCCTGGGAGGAGTCGTCATCCGTCTGGAATCCTGGGCTGAACAAAGCACTTTCTCTGACCTGCACGTGGCAGGCACCATCAAGCTTTGTGCCCAGGGAAAAGGTGGCAGCCTTGGGCTCTCAGGTGCCAATGATGGGGCCCCGTTAACACTAGAAAAATAACAGTTGCTTTCTGTCCTGGCACCTTTTCGCAGGGAGGAATCTTCGTCCGTCTGGAAATCTGGGTTCAAAAATGGCACTTCCCCGGACCTGCAAGTGGAACGCTCCGTCGAGCTTTGTGCCCAGGCAAAAGGTGGCAGCCTTGGGCTCTCAGGTGCCAATGATGGGTCCCCGTTAACACTTGCTTTCTGTCCTGGCACCTTTCCCAGGGAGGAATCTTCGTCCGTCTGGAAATCTGGCTTCAAAAATGGCACTGCCCCAAACCCGCACAAGGTACGCACTGTCGAGCTTTGCGCCCAGGGAAAAGGGGGCAGCCTTGGGCTCTCAGGTGCCAATGATGGGGCCCCATTACCCCTACAAAAGGCACAATGGCTTTCTGTCCTGGCACCTTTTCCCAGGGAGGAATCTTCATCGGTTTGGAATTCTGGTCTGAGAATCGGCACTGTCCTGGACCCGCAAGTGGAATGCACCATCGAGCTTTGCGTCCAGGGAAAAGGTGGCAGTCTTGGGCTCTCAGGTGCCAATGATGGGGCCCTATTGCCTTTACAAAAAGCACAATGGCTTTCTGTCCTTGCACCTTTTCCCTGGGAGGAGTCTTCATTGGTCTGGAATTCTGGGCTGTAAAATGGCACTTTCTGGGACCAGCACGTGGCACGCACTGTCGTGCTTTGCGCCCAGGGAAAAGGAGGCAACCTCTGGCTCTCAGATGCCAATGACGGGCTCCAATTAACACTAGAAATGGAACAATCGCTTTCTGTCCTGGGAGCCCTTTCCCTGGGAGGAGTTGTCATCCGTCTGGAATCCTGGGCTGAACAAAGCACTTTCTCTGACCTGCACGTGGCAGGCACCATCTAGCTTTGCGTCCAGGAAAAGGTGGCAGCCTTGGGCTCTCAGGTGCCAACGATGGGTCCCCCGTTAACACTAGATAAATAACAGTCGCTTTCTGTCCTGGCACCTTTTCCCAGGGAGGAATCTTCGTCCGTCTGGAATTCTGGGCTGAAAAACGGCACTTCCCCGGACCTGCAGGTGGAACGCACCGTCGAGCTTTGTGCCCAGGCAAATGGTGGCAGCCTTGGGCTCTCAGGTGCCAATGATGGGGCCCCATTACCCCTAGAAAAAGAACAATCGCTTTCTGTCCTGGCACCTTTTCCCTGGGAGGAATCTTCAGTGGTCTGGAATTCTGGGCTGAAAACGGCTCTTTCCCTTACCCGCATGTGGCACGCACCGTCGAGCTTTGCACCCAGGGAAAAGGTGGCAGCCCTGGGTTCTCAGCTGCCAATTTTTGAGCCCCATTAACCCTAGAAAAGGCACAATCGCTTTCTGTCCTGGCACCTTTTTCCAGGGAGAAATCTTCGCTGGCCTGGAATTCTGGGATGAGAAACGGCACATTCCCGGACTTGCAAGTGGCACGCGCCGTCGACATTTGCGCCCAGGGAAAAGGTGGCAGCCTTGGGCTTTCAGGTGCCAGAGATGGGGCCCCATTACCCCTAGAAAAGGCACAATGGCTTTCTGTCCTGACACCTTTTCCCAGAGAGGAATCGACTTCCGTCTGGAATTGTGGGCTGAAAAACGGCCCTTTCCCGGACCCGCACAGGGTATGCACCGTTGAGCTTTGCACCCAGGGAAAAGGTGGCAGCCTTGGGCTCTCAGGTGCCAATGATGGGGCCCAATTAGCATTACAAAATACACAATGGCTTTGTCTCCTGGTACCTTTTCCCTCTGAGGAATCTTCATAGGTCTGGAATTCTGGGCTGAAAAATGGCACTTTCCCGGACCCGCACGTGGAACGTTCCGTCGAGCTTTGCGCCCAGGGAAAAGGTGGCAGCCTTGGGCTCTAAGGTGTCAATTTTGGGGCCCCATTAACCCAAGGAAAGGCACAATTGCTTTCTGTCCTGGCACCTTTTCCCTGGGAGAAATCTTCATCGGCCTCGAATTCTGGGATGAGAAACAGCACATTCCTGGACCCGCAAGTGGCACGCACCGTTGAGCTTTGCGCTCAGGGAAAAGGTGACAGCCTTGGGCTCTCAGGTGTCAATGATGGGTCCCCATTAACACTAGAAATGGAACAATCGCTTTCTGTCCTGGGAGCTCTTTCCCTGGGAGGAGTCGTCATCCGTCTGGAATTCAGGGCTGAACAAAGCACTTTCTCTGACCTGCACGTGGCAGGCACCATCTAGCTTTGCACCCAGGGAAAAGGTGGCAGCCTTGGGCTCTCAGGTCCCAACGATGGGTCCCCGTTAACACTAGATAAATAACAATCGCTTTCTGTCCTGGCACCATTTCCCAGGGAGGAATTTTCGTCCGTCTGGAGTTCTGGGCTGAAAAACGGCACTTCCCCGGACCTGCAAGTGGAACGCACCGTCAAGCTTTGTGCCCAGGCAAAAGGTGGCAGCCTTGGGCTCTCAGGTGCCAATGATGGGGCCCCATTACCCCTAGAAAAAGAACAATGGCTTTCTGTCCTGGCACCTTTTCCCTGGGAGGAATCTTCATTGGTCTGGAATTCTGGGCTGAAAACGGCTCTTTCCCTTACCCGCATGTGGCACGCACCGTCGAGCTTTGCGCCCAGGGAAAAGGTGGCAGCCCTGGGCTCTCAGCTGCCAATTTTGGGGCCCCATTAACCCTAGAAAAGGCACAATCACTTTCTGGCCTGGCACCTTTTCCCAGGGAGAAATCTTCGCTGGCCTGGAATTCTGGGATGAGAAACGGCACATTCCCGGACTTGCAAGTGGCACGCGCCGTCGACATTTGCGCCCAGGGAAAAGGTGGCAGCCTTGGGCTCTCAGGTGCCAAAGATGAGGCCCCATTACCCCTAGAAAAGGCACAATGGTTTTCTGTCCTGACACCTTTCCCAGAGAGGAATCGACTTCCGTCTGGAATTGTGGGCTGAAAAACGGCCCTTTCCCGGACCCGCACAGGGTATGCACCGTCGAGCTTTGCACCCAGGGAAAAGGTGGCAGCCTTGGGCTCTCAGATGCCAATGATGGGGCCCAATTAGCATTACAAAATACACAATGGCTTTGTCTCCTGGTACCTTTTCCCAGGGAGGAATCTTCATAGGTCTGGAATTCTGGGCTGAAAAATGGCACTTTCCCGGACCCGCACGTGGAACGCTCCGTCGAGCTTTGCGCCCAGGGAAAAGGTGGCAGCCTTGGGCTCTCAGGTGTCAATTTTGGGGCCCCATTAACCCTAGAAAAGGCACAATTGCTTTCTGTCCTGGCACCTTTTCCCTGGGAGAAATCTTCATCGGCCTCGAATTCTGGGATGAGAAACAGCACATTCCTGGACTCGCAAGTGGCACGCACCGTCGAGCTTTGCGCTCAGGGAAAAGGTTGCAGTCTTCGGCTCTCAGGTGTCAATGATGGGTCCCCATTACTCCTAGAAAAGGAGAAATCGATTCCTGTCCTGGCACCTTTTCCCAGGGAGGAATCTTCATCGGTCTGGAATTCTGGAATGAGAAACGGCAATTTCCCGGACCCTCACGTAGCACGCATGGTCGAGCTTTGCGCCCAGGGTATAGGAGGCAACCTTGGGCTCTCAGGTGCCAATGATGGGGCCCGATTAACCCTAGAAATGGAACAATCGCTTTCTGTCCTGGGAGCCTCTTCCCTGTGAGGAGTCTTCATCCGTCTGGAATTCAGAGCTGAAAAACGGCACTTTCCCAGACAAGAAAGTGGCACGTGCCGTTGATGTTTACGCCCACGGAAAAGGTGGCAGCCTTGAACTCTCAGGTGCCAATGATGGGGCACCATTGACCCTAGGAAAGGACAATTCGATTTCTGACCTGGCACCTTTTCCCTGGGAGGTGTCTTCGTCCGTCTGGAATTCTGGGCTGAAAAATGGCACGTCCCCGAACCCGCAAGTGGCACGCGCCGTCGACATTTGCGCCCATGGAAAAGGTGGCAGCCTTGGGCTCTCAGGTGCCAATGATGGGGCCCCGTTAACACTAGAAAAATAACAGTTGCTTTCTGTCCTGGCACCTTTTCCTAGGGAGGAATCTTCGTCCGTCTGGAAATCTGGGTTCAAAAATGGCACTGCCCCAAACCCGCACAAGGTACACACCGTCGAGCTTTGCGCCCAGGGAAAAGGGGGCAGCCTTGGGCTCTCGGGTGCCAATGATGGTGCCCCATTACCCCTACAAAAGGCACAATGGCTTTCTGTCCTGGCACCTTTTCCCAGGGAGGAATCTTCATCGGTTTGGAATTCTGGTCTGAGAATGGGCACTTTCCTGGACCCGCAAGTGGAATGCACCGTCGAGCTTTGTGTCCAGGGAAAAGGTGGCAGCCTTGGGCTCTCAGCTGCCAATGATGGTGCCCCATTACCCCTACAAAAGGCACAATGGCTTTCTGTCCTGGCACCTTTTCCCAGGGAGGAATCTTCATCGGTTTGGAATTCTGGTCTGAGAATCAGCACTTTCCTGGACCCGCATGTGGAACGCACCATCGAGCTTTGCGTCCAGGGAAAAGGTGGCAGTCTTGGGCTCTCAGGTGCCAATGATGGGGCCCCATTACCTTTACAAAAAGCACAATGGCTTTCTGTCCTGGCACCTTTTCCCTGGGAGGAGTCTTCATTGGTCTGGAATTCTGGGCTGTTAAAATGGCACTTTCTGGGACTAGCACGTGGCACGCACTGTCGTGCTTTGCGCCCAGGGAAAAGGAGGCAACCTCTGGCTCTCAGATGCCAATGACGGGCCCCCATTAACACTAGAAATGGAACAATCGCTTTCTGTCCTGGGAGCCCTTTCCCTGGGAGGAGTCGTCATCCGTCTGGAATCCTGGGCTGAACAAAGCACTTTCTCTGACCTGCACGTGGCAGGCACCATCTAGCTTTGCACCCAGGGAAAAGGTGGCAGCCTTGGGCTCTCAGGTGCCAACGATGGGTCCCTGTTAACACTAGATAAATAACAATCGCTTTCTGTCCTGGCACCTTTTCCCTGGGAGGAATTTTCGTCCGTCTGGAATTCTGGGCTGAAAAACGGCACTTCCCCGGACCTGCAAGTGGAACGCACCGTCGAGCTTTGTGCCCAGGCAAATGGTGGCAGCCTTGGGCTCTCAGGTGCCAATGATGGGGCCCCATTACCCCTAGAAAAAGAACAATGGCTTTCTGTCCTGGCACCTTTTCCCTGGGAGGAATCTTCAGTGGTCTGGAATTCTGGGCTGAAAACGGCTCTTTCCCTTACCCGCATGGGGCACGCACCGTCGAGCTTTGCGCCCATGGAAAAGGTGGCAGCCCTGGGCTCTCAGCTGCCAATTTTTGGGCCCCATTAACCCTAGAAAAGGCACAATCGCTTTCTGCCCTGGCACCTTTTCCCATGGAGAAATCTTCGCTGGCCTGGAATTCTGGGATGAGAAACGGCACATTCCCGGACTTGCAAGTGGCACGCGCCGTCGACATTTGCGTCCAGGGAAAAGGTGGCAGCCTTGGGCTCTCAGGTGCCAAAGATGAGGCCCCATTACCCCTAGAAAAGGCACAATGGCTTTCTGTCCTGACACCTTTTCCCAGAGAGGAATCGACTTCCGTCTGGAATTCTGCGCTGAAAAACGCCCTTTCCCGGACCCGCACAGGGTATGCACCGTCGAGCTTTGCACCCAGGGAAAAGGTGGCAGCCTTGGGCTCTCAGGTGCCAATGATGGGGCCCAATTAGCATTACAAAATACACAATGGCTTTGTCTCCTGGTACCTTTTCCCAGGGAGGAATCTTCATAGGTCTGGAATTCTGGGCTGAAAAATGGCACTTTCCCGGACCCGCACGTGGAACGCTCCGTCGAGCTTTGCGCCCAGGGAAAAGGTGGCAGCCTTGGGCTCTCAGCTGCCAATTTTGGGGCCCCATTAACCCTAGAAAAGGCACAATTGCTTTCTGTCCTGGCACCTTTTCCCTGGGAGAAATCTTCATCGGCCTCGAATTCTGGGATGAGAAACAGCACATTCCTGGACTCGCAAGTGGCACGCACCGTCGAGCTTTGCGCTCAGGGAAAAGGTTGCAGTCTTCGGCTCTCAGGTGTCAATGATGGGTCCCCATTACTCCTAGAAAAGGAGAAATCGATTCCTGTCCTGGCACCTTTTCCCAGGGAGGAATCTTCATCGGTCTGGAATTCTGGAATGAGAAACGGCAATTTCCTGGACCCTCACGTAGCACGCATGGTCGAGCTTTACGCCCAGGGTATAGGAGGCAACCTTGGGCTCTCAGGTGCCAATGATGGGGCCCGATTAACCCTAGAAATGGAACAATGGCTTTCTGTCCTTGGAGCCTCTTCCCTGTGAGGAGTCTTCATCCGTCTGGAATTCAGAGCTGAAAAACGGCACTTTCCCAGACAAGAAAGTGGCACGTGCCGTTGATGTTTACGCCCACGGAAAAGGTGGCAGCCTTGAACTCTCAGGTGCCAATGATGGGGCACCATTGATCCTAGGAAAGGACAATTCGATTTCTGACCTGGCACCTTTTACCTGGGAGGTGTCTTCGTCCGTCTGGAATTCTGGGCTGAAAAATGGCACGTCCCCGAACCCGCAAGTGGCACGCGCCGTCGACATTTGCGCCCATGGAAAAGGTGGCAGCCTTGGGCTCTCAGGTGCCAATGATGGGGCCCCGTTAACACTAGAAAAATAACAGTTGCTTTCTGTCCTGGCACCTTTTCCTAGGGAGGAATCTTCGTCCGTCTGGAAATCTGGGTTCAAAAATGGCACTGCCCCAAACCCGCACAAGGTACACACCGTCGAGCTTTGCGCCCAGGGAAAAGGGGGCAGCCTTGGGCTCTCGGGTGCCAATGATGGTGCCCCATTACCCCTACAAAAGGCACAATGGCTTTCTGTCCTGGCACCTTTTCCCAGGGAGGAATCTTCATCGGTTTGGAATTCTGGTCTGAGAATGGGCACTTTCCTGGACCCGCAAGTGGAATGCACCATCGAGCTTTGTGTCCAGGGAAAAGGTGGCAGCCTTGGGCTCTCAGCTGCCAATGATGGTGCCCCATTACCCCTACAAAAGGCACAATGGCTTTCTGTCCTGGCACCTTTTCCCAGGGAGGAATCTTCATCGGTTTGGAATTCTGGTCTGAGAATCAGCACTTTCCTGGACCCGCATGTGGAACGCACCATCGAGCTTTGCGTCCAGGGAAAAGGTGGCAGTCTTGGGCTCTCAGGTGCCAATGATGGGGCCCCATTACCTTTACAAAAAGCACAATGGCTTTCTGTCCTGGCACCTTTTCCCTGGGAGGAGTCTTCATTGGTCTGGAATTCTGGGCTGTTAAAATGGCACTTTCTGGGACTAGCACGTGGCACGCACTGTCGTGCTTTGCGCCCAGGGAAAAGGAGGCAACCTCTGGCTCTCAGATGCCAATGACGGGCCCCCATTAACACTAGAAATGGAACAATCGCTTTCTGTCCTGGGAGCCCTTTCCCTGGGAGGAGTCGTCATCCGTCTGGAATCCTGGGCTGAACAAAGCACTTTCTCTGACCTGCACGTGGCAGGCACCATCTAGCTTTGCACCCAGGGAAAAGGTGGCAGCCTTGGGCTCTCAGGTGCCAACGATGGGTCCCTGTTAACACTAGATAAATAACAATCGCTTTCTGTCCTGGCACCTTTTCCCTGGGAGGAATTTTCGTCCGTCTGGAATTCTGGGCTGAAAAACGGCACTTCCCCGGACCTGCAAGTGGAACGCACCGTCGAGCTTTGTGCCCAGGCAAATGGTGGCAGCCTTGGGCTCTCAGGTGCCAATGATGGGGCCCCATTACCCCTAGAAAAAGAACAATGGCTTTCTGTCCTGGCACCTTTTCCCTGGGAGGAATCTTCAGTGGTCTGGAATTCTGGGCTGAAAACGGCTCTTTCCCTTACCCGCATGGGGCACGCACCGTCGAGCTTTGCGCCCATGGAAAAGGTGGCAGCCCTGGGCTCTCAGCTGCCAATTTTTGGGCCCCATTAACCCTAGAAAAGGCACAATCGCTTTCTGCCCTGGCACCTTTTCCCATGGAGAAATCTTCGCTGGCCTGGAATTCTGGGATGAGAAACGGCACATTCCCGGACTTGCAAGTGGCACGCGCCGTCGACATTTGCGTCCAGGGAAAAGGTGGCAGCCTTGGGCTCTCAGGTGCCAAAGATGAGGCCCCATTACCCCTAGAAAAGGCACAATGGCTTTCTGTCCTGACACCTTTTCCCAGAGAGGAATCGACTTCCGTCTGGAATTCTGCGCTGAAAAACGCCCTTTCCCGGACCCGCACAGGGTATGCACCGTCGAGCTTTGCACCCAGGGAAAAGGTGGCAGCCTTGGGCTCTCAGGTGCCAATGATGGGGCCCAATTAGCATTACAAAATACACAATGGCTTTGTCTCCTGGTACCTTTTCCCAGGGAGGAATCTTCATAGGTCTGGAATTCTGGGCTGAAAAATGGCACTTTCCCGGACCCGCACGTGGAACGCTCCGTCGAGCTTTGCGCCCAGGGAAAAGGTGGCAGCCTTGGGCTCTCAGCTGCCAATTTTGGGGCCCCATTAACCCTAGAAAAGGCACAATTGCTTTCTGTCCTGGCACCTTTTCCCTGGGAGAAATCTTCATCGGCCTCGAATTCTGGGATGAGAAACAGCACATTCCTGGACTCGCAAGTGGCACGCACCGTCGAGCTTTGCGCTCAGGGAAAAGGTTGCAGTCTTCGGCTCTCAGGTGTCAATGATGGGTCCCCATTACTCCTAGAAAAGGAGAAATCGATTCCTGTCCTGGCACCTTTTACCAGGGAGGAATCTTCATCGGTCTGGAATTCTGGAATGAGAAACGGCAATTTCCTGGACCCTCACGTAGCACGCATGGTCGAGCTTTACGCCCAGGGTATAGGAGGCAACCTTGGGCTCTCAGGTGCCAATGATGGGGCCCGATTAACCCTAGAAATGGAACAATGGCTTTCTGTCCTTGGAGCCTCTTCCCTGTGAGGAGTCTTCATCCGTCTGGAATTCAGAGCTGAAAAACGGCACTTTCCCAGACAAGAAAGTGGCACGTGCCGTTGATGTTTACGCCCACGGAAAAGGTGGCAGCCTTGAACTCTCAGGTGCCAATGATGGGGCACCATTGATCCTAGGAAAGGACAATTCGATTTCTGACCTGGCACCTTTTACCTGGGAGGTGTCTTCGTCCGTCTGGAATTCTGGGCTGAAAAATGGCACGTCCCCGAACCCGCAAGTGGCACGCGCCGTCGACATTTGCGCCCATGGAAAAGGTGGCAGCCTTGGGCTCTCAGGTGCCAATGATGGGGCCCCGTTAACACTAGAAAAATAACAGTTGCTTTCTGTCCTGGCACCTTTTCCTAGGGAGGAATCTTCGTCCGTCTGGAAATCTGGGTTCAAAAATGGCACTGCCCCAAACCCGCACAAGGTACACACCGTCGAGCTTTGCGCCCAGGGAAAAGGGGGCAGCCTTGGGCTCTCGGGTGCCAATGATGGTGCCCCATTACCCCTACAAAAGGCACAATGGCTTTCTGTCCTGGCACCTTTTCCCAGGGAGGAATCTTCATCGGTTTGGAATTCTGGTCTGAGAATGGGCACTTTCCTGGACCCGCAAGTGGAATGCACCGTCGAGCTTTGTGTCCAGGGAAAAGGTGGCAGCCTTGGGCTCTCAGCTGCCAATGATGGTGCCCCATTACCCCTACAAAAAGCACAATGGCTTTCTGTCCTGGCACCTTTTCCCAGGGAGGAATCTTCATCGGTTTGGAATTCTGGTCTGAGAATCAGCACTTTCCTGGACCCGCATGTGGAACGCACCATCGAGCTTTGCGTCCAGGGAAAAGGTGGCAGTCTTGGGCTCTCAGGTGCCAATGATGGGGCCCCATTACCTTTACAAAAAGCACAATGGCTTTCTGTCCTGGCACCTTTTCCCTGGGAGGAGTCTTCATTGGTCTGGAATTCTGGGCTGTTAAAATGGCACTTTCTGGGACTAGCACGTGGCACGCACTGTCGTGCTTTGCGCCCAGGGAAAAGGAGGCAACCTCTGGCTCTCAGATGCCAATGACGGGCCCCCATTAACACTAGAAATGGAACAATCGCTTTCTGTCCTGGGAGCCCTTTCCCTGGGAGGAGTCGTCATCCGTCTGGAATCCTGGGCTGAACAAAGCACTTTCTCTGACCTGCACGTGGCAGGCACCATCTAGCTTTGCACCCAGGGAAAAGGTGGCAGCCTTGGGCTCTCAGGTGCCAACGATGGGTCCCTGTTAACACTAGATAAATAACAATCGCTTTCTGTCCTGGCACCTTTTCCCTGGGAGGAATTTTCGTCCGTCTGGAATTCTGGGCTGAAAAACGGCACTTCCCCGGACCTGCAAGTGGAACGCACCGTCGAGCTTTGTGCCCAGGCAAATGGTGGCAGCCTTGGGCTCTCAGGTGCCAATGATGGGGCCCCATTACCCCTAGAAAAAGAACAATGGCTTTCTGTCCTGGCACCTTTTCCCTGGGAGGAATCTTCAGTGGTCTGGAATTCTGGGCTGAAAACGGCTCTTTCCCTTACCCGCATGGGGCACGCACCGTCGAGCTTTGCGCCCATGGAAAAGGTGGCAGCCCTGGGCTCTCAGCTGCCAATTTTTGGGCCCCATTAACCCTAGAAAAGGCACAATCGCTTTCTGCCCTGGCACCTTTTCCCATGGAGAAATCTTCGCTGGCCTGGAATTCTGGGATGAGAAACGGCACATTCCCGGACTTGCAAGTGGCACGCGCCGTCGACATTTGCGTCCAGGGAAAAGGTGGCAGCCTTGGGCTCTCAGGTGCCAAAGATGAGGCCCCATTACCCCTAGAAAAGGCACAATGGCTTTCTGTCCTGACACCTTTTCCCAGAGAGGAATCGACTTCCGTCTGGAATTCTGCGCTGAAAAACGCCCTTTCCCGGACCCGCACAGGGTATGCACCGTCGAGCTTTGCACCCAGGGAAAAGGTGGCAGCCTTGGGCTCTCAGGTGCCAATGATGGGGCCCAATTAGCATTACAAAATACACAATGGCTTTGTCTCCTGGTACCTTTTCCCAGGGAGGAATCTTCATAGGTCTGGAATTCTGGGCTGAAAAATGGCACTTTCCCGGACCCGCACGTGGAACGCTCCGTCGAGCTTTGCGCCCAGGGAAAAGGTGGCAGCCTTGGGCTCTCAGCTGCCAATTTTGGGGCCCCATTAACCCTAGAAAAGGCACAATTGCTTTCTGTCCTGGCACCTTTTCCCTGGGAGAAATCTTCATCGGCCTCGAATTCTGGGATGAGAAACAGCACATTCCTGGACTCGCAAGTGGCACGCACCGTCGAGCTTTGCGCTCAGGGAAAAGGTTGCAGTCTTCGGCTCTCAGGTGTCAATGATGGGTCCCCATTACTCCTAGAAAAGGAGAAATCGATTCCTGTCCTGGCACCTTTTACCAGGGAGGAATCTTCATCGGTCTGGAATTCTGGAATGAGAAACGGCAATTTCCTGGACCCTCACGTAGCACGCATGGTCGAGCTTTACGCCCAGGGTATAGGAGGCAACCTTGGGCTCTCAGGTGCCAATGATGGGGCCCGATTAACCCTAGAAATGGAACAATGGCTTTCTGTCCTTGGAGCCTCTTCCCTGTGAGGAGTCTTCATCCGTCTGGAATTCAGAGCTGAAAAACGGCACTTTCCCAGACAAGAAAGTGGCACGTGCCGTTGATGTTTACGCCCACGGAAAAGGTGGCAGCCTTGAACTCTCAGGTGCCAATGATGGGGCACCATTGATCCTAGGAAAGGACAATTCGATTTCTGACCTGGCACCTTTTACCTGGGAGGTGTCTTCGTCCGTCTGGAATTCTGGGCTGAAAAATGGCACGTCCCCGAACCCGCAAGTGGCACGCGCCGTCGACATTTGCGCCCATGGAAAAGGTGGCAGCCTTGGGCTCTCAGGTGCCAATGATGGGGCCCCGTTAACACTAGAAAAATAACAGTTGCTTTCTGTCCTGGCACCTTTTCCTAGGGAGGAATCTTCGTCCGTCTGGAAATCTGGGTTCAAAAATGGCACTGCCCCAAACCCGCACAAGGTACACACCGTCGAGCTTTGCGCCCAGGGAAAAGGGGGCAGCCTTGGGCTCTCGGGTGCCAATGATGGTGCCCCATTACCCCTACAAAAGGCACAATGGCTTTCTGTCCTGGCACCTTTTCCCAGGGAGGAATCTTCATCGGTTTGGAATTCTGGTCTGAGAATGGGCACTTTCCTGGACCCGCAAGTGGAATGCACCGTCGAGCTTTGTGTCCAGGGAAAAGGTGGCAGCCTTGGGCTCTCAGCTGCCAATGATGGTGCCCCATTACCCCTACAAAAAGCACAATGGCTTTCTGTCCTGGCACCTTTTCCCAGGGAGGAATCTTCATCGGTTTGGAATTCTGGTCTGAGAATCAGCACTTTCCTGGACCCGCATGTGGAACGCACCATCGAGCTTTGCGTCCAGGGAAAAGGTGGCAGTCTTGGGCTCTCAGGTGCCAATGATGGGGCCCCATTACCTTTACAAAAAGCACAATGGCTTTCTGTCCTGGCACCTTTTCCCTGGGAGGAGTCTTCATTGGTCTGGAATTCTGGGCTGTTAAAATGGCACTTTCTGGGACTAGCACGTGGCACGCACTGTCGTGCTTTGCGCCCAGGGAAAAGGAGGCAACCTCTGGCTCTCAGATGCCAATGACGGGCCCCCATTAACACTAGAAATGGAACAATCGCTTTCTGTCCTGGGAGCCCTTTCCCTGGGAGGAGTCGTCATCCGTCTGGAATCCTGGGCTGAACAAAGCACTTTCTCTGACCTGCACGTGGCAGGCACCATCTAGCTTTGCACCCAGGGAAAAGGTGGCAGCCTTGGGCTCTCAGGTGCCAACGATGGGTCCCTGTTAACACTAGATAAATAACAATCGCTTTCTGTCCTGGCACCTTTTCCCTGGGAGGAATTTTCGTCCGTCTGGAATTCTGGGCTGAAAAACGGCACTTCCCCGGACCTGCAAGTGGAACGCACCGTCGAGCTTTGTGCCCAGGCAAATGGTGGCAGCCTTGGGCTCTCAGGTGCCAATGATGGGGCCCCATTACCCCTAGAAAAAGAACAATGGCTTTCTGTCCTGGCACCTTTTCCCTGGGAGGAATCTTCAGTGGTCTGGAATTCTGGGCTGAAAACGGCTCTTTCCCTTACCCGCATGGGGCACGCACCGTCGAGCTTTGCGCCCATGGAAAAGGTGGCAGCCCTGGGCTCTCAGCTGCCAATTTTTGGGCCCCATTAACCCTAGAAAAGGCACAATCGCTTTCTGCCCTGGCACCTTTTCCCATGGAGAAATCTTCGCTGGCCTGGAATTCTGGGATGAGAAACGGCACATTCCCGGACTTGCAAGTGGCACGCGCCGTCGACATTTGCGTCCAGGGAAAAGGTGGCAGCCTTGGGCTCTCAGGTGCCAAAGATGAGGCCCCATTACCCCTAGAAAAGGCACAATGGCTTTCTGTCCTGACACCTTTTCCCAGAGAGGAATCGACTTCCGTCTGGAATTCTGCGCTGAAAAACGCCCTTTCCCGGACCCGCACAGGGTATGCACCGTCGAGCTTTGCACCCAGGGAAAAGGTGGCAGCCTTGGGCTCTCAGGTGCCAATGATGGGGCCCAATTAGCATTACAAAATACACAATGGCTTTGTCTCCTGGTACCTTTTCCCAGGGAGGAATCTTCATAGGTCTGGAATTCTGGGCTGAAAAATGGCACTTTCCCGGAACCGCACGTGGAACGCTCCGTCGAGCTTTGCGCCCAGGGAAAAGGTGGCAGCCTTGGGCTCTCAGCTGCCAATTTTGGGGCCCCATTAACCCTAGAAAAGGCACAATTGCTTTCTGTCCTGGCACCTTTTCCCTGGGAGAAATCTTCATCGGCCTCGAATTCTGGGATGAGAAACAGCACATTCCTGGACTCGCAAGTGGCACGCACCGTCGAGCTTTGCGCTCAGGGAAAAGGTTGCAGTCTTCGGCTCTCAGGTGTCAATGATGGGTCCCCATTACTCCTAGAAAAGGAGAAATCGATTCCTGTCCTGGCACCTTTTCCCAGGGAGGAATCTTCATCGGTCTGGAATTCTGGAATGAGAAACGGCAATTTCCTGGACCCTCACGTAGCACGCATGGTCGAGCTTTACGCCCAGGGTATAGGAGGCAACCTTGGGCTCTCAGGTGCCAATGATGGGGCCCGATTAACCCTAGAAATGGAACAATGGCTTTCTGTCCTTGGAGCCTCTTCCCTGTGAGGAGTCTTCATCCGTCTGGAATTCAGAGCTGAAAAACGGCACTTTCCCAGACAAGAAAGTGGCACGTGCCGTTGATGTTTACGCCCACGGAAAAGGTGGCAGCCTTGAACTCTCAGGTGCCAATGATGGGGCACCATTGATCCTAGGAAAGGACAATTCGATTTCTGACCTGGCACCTTTTACCTGGGAGGTGTCTTCGTCTGTCTGGAATTCTGGGCTGAAAAATGGCACGTCCCCGAACCCGCAAGTGGCACGCGCCGTCGACATTTGCGCCCATGGAAAAGGTGGCAGCCTTGGGCTCTCAGGTGCCAATGATGGGGCCCCGTTAACACTAGAAAAATAACAGTTGCTTTCTGTCCTGGCACCTTTTCCCTGGGAGGAATCTTCGTCCGTCTGGAAATCTGGGTTCAAAAATGGCACTGCCCAAACCCGCACAAGGTACACACCGTCGAGCTTTGCGCCCAGGGAAAAGGGGGCAGCCTTGGGCTCTCAGCTGCCAATGATGGTGCCCCATTACCCCTACAAAAGGCACAATGGCTTTCTGTCCTGGCACCTTTTCCCAGGGAGGAATCTTCATCGGTCTGGAATTCTGGTCTGAGAATGGGCACTTTCCTGGACCCGCAAGTGGAATGCACCGTCGAGCTTTGCGCCCAGGGAAAAGGTGGCAGCCTTGGGCTCTCAGGTGCCAATGATGGTGCCCCATTACCCCTACAAAAGGCACAATGGCTTTCTGTCCTGGCACCTTTTCCCAGGGAGGAATCTTCAGCGGTTTGGAATTCTGGTCTGAGAATCGGACCTTTCCTGGACCCGCAAGTGGAAAGCATGATCGAGCTTTGCGTCCAGGGAAAAGGTGGCAGTCTTGGGCTCTCAGGTGCCAATGATGGAGCCGGATTAACCCTAGAAGTGGAACAATGGCTTTCTGTCCTGGGAGATTCTTCCCTGTGAGGAGTCTTCATCCGTCTGGAATTCAGGGCTGAAAAACGGCACTTTCCCGGACAAGAAAGTGGCACGTGCCGTTGATGTTTGCGCCCACGGAAAAGGTGGCAGCCTTGAACTCTCAGGTGCCAATGATGGGGCACCATTGACTCTAGGAAAGGACAATTCGATTTCTGACCTGGCACCTTTTCCCTGGGAGGTGTCTTCGTCCGTCTGGAATTCTGGGCTGAAAAATGGCACTTTCCCGAACCCGCAAGTGGCACGCGCCGTCGACATTTGCGCCCAGGCAAAAGGTGGCTGCCTTGGGCTCTCAGGTGCCAATGATGGGGCCCCGTTAACACTAGAAAAATAACAGTTGCTTTCTGTCCTGGCACCATTTCCCAGGGAGGAATCTTCATCCGTCTGGAAATCTGGGTTCAAAATTGGCACTGCCCCAAACCCGCACAAGGTACACACCGTCGAGCTTTGCGCCCAGGGAAAAGGGGGCAGCCTTGGGCTCTCAGCTGCCAATGATGGTGCCCCATTACCCCTACAAAAGGCACAATGGTTTTCTGTCCTGGCACCTTTTCCCAGGGAGGAATCTTCATCGATTTGGAATTCTGGTCTGAGAATCGGCACTTTCCTGGACCCGCAAGTGGAACGCACCATCGAGCTTTGCGTCCAGGGAAAAGGTGGCAGTCTTGGGCTCAGGTGCCAATGATGGGGCCCCTTTACCTTTACAAAAAGCACAATGGCTTTCTGTCCTGGCACCTTTTCTTTGGGATAAGTCTTCATTGGTCTGGAATTCTGGGCCGTAAAATGGCACTTTCTGGGACCAGCACCTGGCACGCACTGTCGGGCTTTGCGCCCAGGGAAAAGGAGGCAACCTCTGGCTCTCAGATGCCAGTGACGGGCCCCCATTAACACTAGAAATGGAACAATCGCTTTCTGTCCTGGGAGCCTTTTCCCTGGGAGGAGTCGTCATCCGTCTGGAATCCTGGGCTGAACAAAGCACTTTCTCTGACCTGCACGTGGCAGGCACCATCTAGCTTTGCGCCCAGGGAAAAGGTGGCAGCCTTGGGCTCTCAGGTGCCAACGATGGGTCCCCGTTAACACTAGAAAAATAACAGTCGCTTTCTGTCCTGGCACCATTTCCCTGGGAGGAATTTTCGTCCGTCTGGAATTCTGGACTGAAAAACGGCACTTCCCCGGACCTGCAAGTGGAACGCTCCGTCGAGCTTTGTGCCCAGGCAAAAGGTGGCAGCCTTGGGCTCTCAGGTGCCAATGATGGGGCCCCATTACCCTTAGAAAAGAACAATCGCTTTCTGTCCTGGCACCTTTTCCCTGGGAGGAATCTTCATTGGTCTGGAATTCTGGGCTGAAAACGGCTCTTTCCCTTAGCCGCATGTGGCACGCACCGTCGAGCTCTCCGCCTAGGGAAAAGGTGGCAGCCCTGGGCTCTCAGCTGCCAATTTTTGAGCCCCATTAACCCTAGAAAAGGCACAATGGCTTTCTGTCCTGACACCTTTTCCCAGAGAGGAATCGACTTCCGTCTGGAATTGTGGGCTGAAAAACGGCCCTTTCCCGGACCCGCACAGGGTATGCACCGTCGAGCTTTGCACCCAGGGAAAAGGTGGCAGCCTTGGGCTCTCAGGTGCCAATGATGGGGCCCAATTAGCATTACAAAATACACAATGGCTTTGTCTCCTGGTACCTTTTCCCTCTGAGGAATCTTCATAGGTCTGGAATTCTGGGCTGAAAAATGGCACTTTCCCGGACCCGCACGTGGAACGTTCCGTCGAGCTTTGCGCCCAGGGAAAAGGTGGCAGCCTTGGGCTCTAAGGTGTCAATTTTGGGGCCCCATTAACCCAAGGAAAGGCACAATTGCTTTCTGTCCTGGCACCTTTTCCCTGGGAGAAATCTTCATCGGCCTCGAATTCTGGGATGAGAAACAGCACATTCCTGGACCCGCAAGTGGCACGCACCGTTGAGCTTTGCGCTCAGGGAAAAGGTTGCAGCCTTCGGCTCTCAGGTGTCAATGATGGGTCCCCATTACTCCTGGAAAAGGTGAAATCCATTCCTGTCCTGGCACCTTTCCCCAGGGAGGAATCTTCATCGGTCTGGAATTCTGGAATGAGAAACGGCAATTTCCCGGACCCTCACGTAGCATGCATGGTCGAGCTTTGTGCCCAGGGTATAGGAGGCAACCTTGGGCTCTCAGGTGCCAATGATGGAGCCCGATTAACCCTAAAAATGGAACAATCGCTTTCTGTCCTGGGAGTCTCTTCCCTGTGAGGAGTCTTCATCCGTCTGGAATTGAGGGCTGAAAAACGGCACTTTCCCGTACAAGAAAGTGGTACGCGCCGTTGATGTTTGCGCCCACGGAAAAGGTGGCAGCCTTGAACTCTGAGGTGCCAATGATGGGGCACCATTGACCCTAGAAAAGGACAATTCGATTTCTGACCTGGCACCTTTTCCCTGGGAGGTGTCTTCGTTCGTCTGGAATTCTGGGCTGAAAAATGGCACTTCCCAGGACCCGCAAGTGGCACGCGCCGTCGCCATTTGCGCCCAGGCAAAAGGTGGCAGCCTTGGGCTCTCAGGTGCCAATGATGGGTCCCCGTTAACACTTGCTTTCTGTCCTGGCACCTTTCCCAGGGAGGAATCTTCGTCCGTCTGGAAATCTGGCTTCAAAAATGGCACTGCCCCAAACCCGCACAAGGTACGCACTGTCGAGCTTTGCGCCCAGGGAAAAGGGGGCAGCCTTGGGCTCTCAGCTGCCAATGATGGGGCACCATTACCCCTACAAAAGGCACAATGGCTTTCTGTCCTGGCACCTTTTCCCAGGGAGGAATCTTCATCGGTTTGGAATTCTGGTCTGAGAATGGACACTGTCCTGGACCCGCAAGTGGAATGCACCATCGAGCTTTGCGTCCAGGGAAAAGGTGGCAGTCTTGGGCTCTCAGGTGCCAATGATGGGGCCCTATTACCTTTACAAAAAGCACAATGGCTTTCTGTCCTTGCTCCTTTTCCCTGGGAGGAGTCTTCATTGGTCTGGAATTCTGGGCTGTAAAATGGCACTTTCTGGGACCAGCACGTGGCACGCACTGTCGTGCTTTGCGCCCAGGGAAAAGGAGGCAACCTCTGGCTCTCAGATGCCAATGACGGGCCCCCATTAACACTAGAAATGGAACAATCGCTTTCTGTCCTGGGAGCCCTTTCCCTGGGAGGAGTCGTCATCCGTCTGGAATCCTGGGCTGAACAAAGCACTTTCTCTGACCTGCACGTGGCAGGCACCATCTAGCTTTGCGCCCAGGGAAAAGGTGGCAGCCTTGGGCTCTCAGGTGCCAACGATGGGTCCCCGTTAACACTAGATAAATAACAGTCGCTTTCTGTCCTGGCACCATTTCCCAGGGAGGAATTTTCGTCCGTCTGGAGTTTTGGGCTGAAAAACGGCACTTCCCCGGACCTGCAAGTGGAACGCACCGTCAAGCTTTGTGCCCAGGCAAAAGGTGGCAGCCTTGGGCTCTCAGGTGCCAATGATGGGGCCCCATTACCCCTAGAAAAAGAACAATCGCTTTCTGTCCTGGCACCTTTTCTCTGGGAGGAATCTTCATTGGTCTGGAATTCTGGGCTGAAAACGGCTCTTTCCCTTACCCGCATGTGGCACGCACCGTCGAGCTTTGCGCCCAGGGAAAAGGTGGCAGCCCTGGGTTCTCAGCTGCCAATTTTGGGGCCCCATTAACCCTAGAAAAAGCACAATCACTTTCTGCCCTGGCACCTTTTCCCAGGGAGAAATCTTCGCTGGCCTGGAATTCTGGGATGAGAAACGGCACATTCCCGGACTTGCAAGTGGCACGCGCCGTCGACATTTGCGCCCAGGGAAAAGGTGGCAGCCTTGGGCTCTCAGGTGCCAAAGATGAGGCCCCATTACCCCTAGAAAAGGCACAATGGCTTTCTGTCCTGACACCTTTTCCCAGAGAGGAATCGACTTCCGTCTGGAATTGTGGGCTGAAAAACGGCCCTTTCCCGGACCCGCACAGGGTATGCACCGTCGAGCTTTGCACCCAGGGAAAAGGTGGCAGCCTTGGGCTCTCAGGTGCCAATGATGGGGCCCAATTAGCATTACAAAATACACAATGGCTTTGTCTCCTGGTACCTTTTCCCAGGGAGGAATCTTCATAGGTCTGGAATTCTGGGCTGAAAAATGGAACTTTCCCGGACCCGCACGTGGAACGCTCCGTCGAGCTTTGCGCCCAGGGAAAAGGTGGCAGTCTTGGGCTCTCAGGTGTCAATTATGGGGCCCCATTAACCCTAGAAAAGGCACAATTGCTTTCTGTCCTGGCACCTTTTCCCTGGGAGAAATCTTCATCGGCCTCGAATTCTGGGATGAGAAACAGCACATTCCTGGACTCGCAAGTGGCACGCACCGTCGAGCTTTGCGCTCAGGGAAAAGGTTGCAGTCTTCGGCTCTCAGGTGTCAATGATGGGTCCCCATTACTCCTAGAAAAGGAGAAATCGATTCCTGTCCTGGCACCTTTTCCCAGGGAGGAATCTTCATCGCTCTGGAATTCTGGAATGAGAAACGGCAATTTCCCGGACCCTCACGTAGCACGCATGGTCGAGCTTTGCGCCCAGGGTATAGGAGGCAACCTTGGGCTCTCAGGTGCCAATGATGGGGCCCGATTAACCCTAGAAATGGAACAATCGCTTTCTGTCCTGGGAGCCTCTTCCCTGTGAGGAGTCTTCATCCGTCTGGAATTCAGAGCTGAAAAACGGCACTTTCCCAGACAAGAAAGTGGCACATGCCGTTGATGTTTACGCCCACGGAAAAGGTGGCAGCCTTGAACTCTCAGGTGCCAATGATGGGGCACCATTGACCCTAGGAAAGGACAATTCGATTTCTGACCTGGCACCTTTTACCTGGGAGGTGTCTTCGTCCGTCTGGAATTCTGGGCTGAAAAATGGCACGTCCCCGAACCCGCAAGTGGCACGCGCCGTCGACATTTGCGCCCAGGCAAAAGGTGGCAGCCTTGGGCTCTCAGGTGCCAATGATGGGGCCCCGTTAACACTAGAAAAATAACAGTTGCTTTCTGTCCTGGCACCTTTTCCCAGGGAGGAATCTTCGTCCGTCTGGAAATCTGGGTTCAAAAATGGCACTGCCCCAAACCCGCACAAGGTACACACCGTCGAGCTTTGCGCCCAGGGAAAAGGGGGCAGTCTTGGGCTCTCAGGTGCCAATGATGGTGCCCCATTACCCCTACAAAAGGCACAATGGCTTTCTGTCCTGGCACCTTTTCCCAGGGAGGAATCTTCATCGGTTTGGAATTCTGGTCTGAGAATGGGCACTTTCCTGGACCCGCAAGTGGAATGCACCGTCGAGCTTTGTGTCCAGGGAAAAGGTGGCAGCCTTGGGCTCTCAGGTGCCAATGATGGTGCCCCATTACCCCTACAAAAAGCACAATGGCTTTCTGTCCTGGCACCTTTTCCCAGGGAGGAATCTTCATCGGTTTGGAATTCTGGTCTGAGAATCAGCACTTTCCCTTACCCGCAAGTGGAACGCACCATCGAGCTTTGCGTCCAGGGAAAAGGTGGCAGTCTTGGGCTCTCAGGTGCCAATGATGGGGCCCCATTACCTTTACAAAAAGCACAATGGCTTTCTGTCCTGGCACCTTTTCCCTGGGAGGAGTCTTCATTGGTCTGGAATTCTGGGCTGTTAAAATGGCACTTTCTGGGACTAGCACGTGGCACGCACTGTTGTGCTTTGCGCCCAGGGAAAAGGAGGCAACCTCTGGCTCTCAGATGCCAATGACGGGCCCCCATTAACACTAGAAATGGAACAATCGCTTTCTGTCCTGGGAGCCCTTTCCCTGGGAGGAGTCGTCAGCCGTCTGGAATCCTGGGCTGAACAAAGCACTTTCTCTGACCTGCACGTGGCAGGCACCATCTAGCTTTGCACCCAGGGAAAAGGTGGCAGCCTTGGGCTCTCAGGTGCCAACGATGGGTCCCTGTTAACACTAGATAAATAACAATCGCTTTCTGTCCTGGCACCTTTTCCCAGGGAGAAATCTTCGCTGGCCTGGAATTCTGGGATGAGAAACGGCACATTCCCGGACTTGCAAGTGGCACGCGCCGTCGACATTTGCGCCCAGGGAAAAGGGGGCAGCCTTGGGCTCTCAGGTGCCAATGATGGGGCCCCATTACCCCTACAAAAGGCACAATGGCTTTCTGTCCTGGCACCTTTTCCCAGGGAGGAATCTTCATCGGTTTGGAATTCTGGTCTGAGAATCGGCACTTTCCTGGACCCACAAGTGGAACGCACCATCGAGCTTTGCGTCCAGGGAAAAGGTGGCAGTCTTGGGCTCTCAGGTGCCAATGATGGGGCCCCTTTACCTTTACAAAAAGCACAATGGCTTTCTGTCCTGGCACCTTTTCCCTGGGAGGAGTCTTCATTGGTCTGGAATTCTGGGCTGTAAAATGGCACTTTCTGGGACCAGCACGTGGCACGCACTGTCGTGCTTTGCGCCCAGGGAAAAGGAGGCAACCTCTGGCTCTCAGATGCCAATGACGGGCCCCCATTAACACTAGAAATGGAACAATCGCTTTCTGTCCTGGGAGCCTTTTCCCTGGGAGGAGTCGTCATCCGTCTGGAATCCTGGGCTGAACAAAGCACTTTCTCTGACCTGCACGTGGCAGGCACCATCTAGCTTTGCGCCCAGGGAAAAGGTGGCAGCCTTGGGCTCTCAGGTGCCAACGATGGGTCCCCGTTAACACTAGATAAATAACAATCATTTTCTGTCCTGGCACCTTTTCCCTGGGAGGAATTTTCTTCCGTCTGGAATTCTGGGCTGAAAAACGGCACTTCCCCAGACCTGCAAGTGGAACGCACCGTCGAGCTTTGTGCCCAGGCAAAAGGTGGCAGCCTTGGGCTCTCAGGTGCCAATGATGGGGCCCCATAACCCCTAGAAAAAGAACAATGGCTTTCTGTCCTGGCACCTTTTCCCAGGGAGGGATCTTCATCGGTTTGGAATTCTGGTCTGAGAATCGGCACTTTCCCTTACCCGCAAGTGGAACGCACCGTCGAGCTTTGAGCCTAGGCAAAAGGTGGCAGCCTTGGGCTCTCAGGTGCCAATGATGGGGCCCCATTACCCCTAGAAAAAGAACAATCGCTTTCTGTCCTGGCACCTTTTCCCTGGGAGGAGTCTTCAGTGGTCTGGAATTCTGGGCTGAAAACGGCTCTTTCCCTTACCTGCATGTGGCACGCACCGTCGAGCTTTGCGCCCAGGGAAAAGGTGGCAGCCCTGGGCTCTCAGCTGCCAATTTTGGGGCCCCATTAACCCTAGAAAAGGCACAATCGCTTTCTGTCCTGGCACCTTTTCCCAGGGAGAAATCTTCGCTGGCCTGGAATTCTGGGATGAGAAACGGCACTTTCCCGGAATTGCAAGTGGCACGCGCCGTCGACATTTGCGCCCAGGGAAAAGGGGGCAGCCTTGGGCTCTCAGGTGCCAATGATGGTGCCCCATTACCCCTAGAAAAGGCACAATGGCTTTCTGTCCTGGCACCTTTTCCCAGGGAGGAATCTTCATCGGTTTGGAATTCTGGTCTGAGAATCGGCACTTTCCTGTACTCGCAAGTGGAACGCACCATCGAGCTTTGCGTCCAGGGAAAAGGTGGCAGTCTTGGGCTCTCAGGTGCCAATGATGGGGCCCTATTACCTTTACAAAAAGCACAATGGCTTTCTGTCCTGGCACCTTTTCCCTGGGAGGAGTCTTCATTGGTCTGGAATTCTGGGCTGTAAAATGGCACTTTCTGGGACAAGCACGTGGAACGCACAGTCGTGCTTTGCGCCCAGGGAAAAGGAGGCAACCTCTGGCTCTCAGATGCCAATGAGGGGCCCCCATTAACACTAGAAATGGAACAATCGCTTTCTGTCCTGGGAGCCCTTTCCCTGGGAGGAGTCGTCAGCCGTCTGGAATCCTGGGCTGAACAAAGCACTTTCTCTGACCTGCACGTGACAGGCACCATCTAGCTTTGCGCCCAGGGAAAAGGTGGCAGCCTTGGGCTCTCAGGTGCCAACGATGGGTCCCCGTTAACACTAGATAAATAACAATCGCTTTCTGTCTTGGCACCTTTTCCCAGGGAGGAATTTTCTTCCGTCTGGAATTCTGAGCTGAAAAACGACACTTCCCCAGACCTGCAAGTGGAACGCACTGTCGAGCTTTGTGCCCAGGCAAAAGGTGGCAGCCTTGGGCTCTCAGGTGCCAGAGATGGGGCCCCATTACCCCTAGAAAAGGCACAATGGCTTTCTGTCCTGACACCTTTTCCCAGAGAGGAATCGACTTCCGTCTGGAATTCTGGGCTGAAAAACGGCCTTTTCCTGGACCCGCACAGGGTATGCACCGTCGAGCTTTGCACCCAGGGAAAAGGTGGCAGCCTTGGGCTCTCAGGTGCCAATGATGGGGCCCAATTAGCATTACAAAATACACAATGGCTTTGTCTCCTGGTACCTTTTCCCTCTGAGGAATCTTCATAGGTCTGGAATTCTGGGCTGAAAAATGGCACTTTCCCGGACCCACACGTGGAACGCTCCGTCGAGCTTTGTGCCCAGGCAAAAGGTGGCAGCCTTGGGCTCTCAGGTGCCAATGATGGGGCCCCATTACCCCTAGAAAAAGAACAATGGCTTTCTGTCCTGGCACCTTTTCCCAGGGAGGGATCTTCATCGGTTTGGAATTCTGGTCTGAGAATCGGCACTTTCCCTTACCCGCAAGTGGAACGCACCGTCGAGCTTTGAGCCTAGGCAAAAGGTGGCAGCCTTGGGCTCTCAGGTGCCAATGATGGGGCCCCATTACCCCTAGAAAAAGAACAATCGCTTTCTGTCCTGGCACCTTTTCCCTGGGAGGAGTCTTCAGTGGTCTGGAATTCTGGGCTGAAAACGGCTCTTTCCCTTACCTGCATGTGGCACGCACCGTCGAGCTTTGCGCCCAGGGAAAAGGTGGCAGCCCTGGGCTCTCAGCTGCCAATTTTGGGGCCCCATAAAGCCTAGAAAAGGCACAATCGCTTTCTGTCCTGGCACCTTTTCCCAGGGAGAAATCTTCGCTGGCCTGGAATTCTGGGATGAGAAACGGCACTTTCCCGGACGTGCAAGTGGCACGCGCCGTCGACATTTGCGCCCAGGGAAAAGGGGGCAGCCTTGGGATCTCAGGTGCCAATGATGGTGCCCCATTACCCCTAGAAAAGGCACAATGGCTTTCTGTCCTGGCACCTTTTCCCAGGGAGGAATCTTCATCGGTTTGGAATTCTGGTCTGAGAATCGGCACTTTCCTGTACTCGCAAGTGGAACGCACCATCGAGCTTTGCGTCCAGGGAAAAGGTGGCAGTCTTGGGCTCTCAGGTGCCAATGATGGGGCCCCATTACCTTTACAAAAAGCACAATGGCTTTCTGTCCTGGCACCTTTTCCCTGGGAGGAATTTTCGTCTGTCTGGAAATCTGGCTTCAAAAATGGCACTGCCCCAAACCCGCACAAGGTACACACCGTCGAGCTTTGCACCTATGGAAAAGGGGGCAGCCTTGAGCTCTCAGGTGCCAATGATGGGGTCCCATTACCCCTACAAAAGGCACAATGGCTTTCTGTCCTGGCACCTTTTCCCTGGGAGGAATCTTCATCGGTTTGGAATTCTGGTCTGAGAATCGGCACTTTCCTGGACCCGCAAGTGGAACGCAGCATCGAGCTTTGCGTCCAGGGAAAAGGTGGCAGTCTTGGGCTCTCAGGTGCCAATGATGGGGCCCCATTACCTTTGCAAAAAGCACAATGGCTTTCTGTCCTGAGACCTTTTCCCTGGGGGAATCTTCATTGGTCTGGAATTCTGTGCTGCAAAATAGCACTTTCTAGGAAAAGGCCCAATGGCTCGACCATGCGTACTACATGAGGGTCCAGGAAAGTGCCGTTTCTCATTCCAGAATTCCAGACCGATGAAGATTCCTCCCTGGGAAAAGGTGTCAGGATAGAAAGCGATTGTTCCTTTTCTAGGGTTAATGGGGCTCCATCATTGACACCTGAGAGCCGAAGGCTGCAACCTTTTCCCTGAGCGCAAAACTCGACAGTGCGTGCCACTTGCGGGTCCAGGAATGTGCTGTTTCTCATCCCAGAATTCGAGGCCGATGAAGATTTCTCCCAGGGAAAAGGTGCCAGGACAGAAAGCAATTGTGCCTTTTCTAGGGTTAATGGGGCCCCAAAATTGACACCTGAGAGCCCAAGGCTGCCACCTTTTCCCTGGGCGCAAAGCTCGACGGAGCGTTCCACGTGCGGGTCCGGGAAAGTGCCATTTTTCAGCCCAGAATTCCAGACCTTTGAAGATTCCTCAGAGGGAAAGGGTACCAGGAGACAAAGCCATTGTGTATTTTGTAATGCTAATTGGGCCCCATCATTGGCACGTGAGAGCCCAAGGCTGCCACCTTTTCCCTGGGTGCAAAGCTCGACGGTGCATACCCTGTGCGGGTCCGGGAAAGTGCCATTATTCAGCCCAGAATTCCAGATGGAAGTCGATTCCCCTCTGGGAAAAGGTGTCAGGACAGAAAGCCATTGTCCCTTTTCTAGGGGTTATGGGGCCCCATCTTTGGCACTTGAGAGCCCAAGGCTGCCACCTTTTCCCTGGGCGCAAATGTCGACGGCGCGTGCCACTTGCAAGTCCGGGAAAGGGCCGTTTCTCATCCCAGAATTCCAGGCCAGCGAAGATTTCTCCCTGGGTAAAGGTGCCAGGACAGAAAGCCATTGCGCCTTTTCTAGGGTTAATGGGGCCCCAAAATTGGCAGCTGAGAGCCCAGGGCTGCCACCTTTTCCCTGGGCGCAAAGCTCGACGGTGCGTGCCACATGCGGGTAAGGGAAAGAGCCGTTTTCAGCCCAGAATTCCAGACCAACGAAGACTCCTCCCAGGGAAAAGGTGCCAGGACAGAAAGCCATTGTTCTTTTTCTAGGGGTAATGGGGCCCCATCATTGGCACCTGAGAGCCCAAGGCTGCCACCTTTTGCCTGGGCACAAAGCTCGACGGTGCGTTCCACTTGCAGGTCCGGGGAAGTGCCATTTTTCAGTCCAGAATTCCAGACAGACGAAAATTCCTCCCAGGGAAAAGGTGCCAGGACAGAAAGCGATTGTTATTTATCTAGTGTTAACGAGGACCCATTGTTGGCACCTGAGAGCCCAAGGCTGCCACCTTTTCCCTGGGCACAAAGCTTGATGGTGCCTGCCACGTGCAGGTCAGAGAAAGTGCTTTGTTCAGCCCTGAATTCCAGACGGCTGACGACTCCTCCCAGGGAAAGGGCTCCCAGGACAGAAAGTGATTGTTCCATTTCTAGTGTTAATGGGGGCCCGTCATTGGCATCTGAGAGCCAGAGGTTGCCTCCTTTTCCCTGGACGCAAAGCACGACAGTGTGTGCCACGTGCTGGTCCCAGAAAGTGCCATTTTACAGCCCAGAATTCCAGACCAATGAAGACTCCTCCCAGGGAAAAGGTGCCAGGACAGAAAGCCATTGTGCTTTTTGTAAAGGTAATGGGGCCCCATCATTGGCACCTGAGCCCAAGACTGCCACCTTTTCCCTGGACGCAAAGCTCGATGGTGTGTTCCACTTGCGGGTCCAGGAAAGTGCCGATTCTCACACCAGAATTCCAAACCGCTGAAGATTCCTCCCTGGGAAAAGGTGCCAGGACAGAAAGCCATTGTGCCTTTTGTAGGGGTAATGGGGCACCATCATTGGCACCTGAGAGCCCAAGGCTGCCACCTTTTCCCTAGGCTCAAAGCTCGACGGTGCGTTCCACTTGCGGGTCCAGGAAATTGCCGATTCTCAGACCAGAATTCCAAACCGATGAAGATCCCTCCCTGGGAAAAGGTGCCAGGACAGAAAGCGATTGTTCTTTTTCTAGGGGTAATGGGGCCCCATCATTGGCACCTGAGAGCCCAAGGCTGCCACCTTTTGCCTGGGCACAAAGCTCGACGGTGCGTTCCACTTGCGGGTCCGGGGAAGTGCCGTTTTTCAGCCCAGAATTCCAGACGGACGAAAATTCCTCCCAGGGAAAAGGTGCGAGGACAGAAAGCGATTGTTATTTATCTAGTGTTAACGGGGACCCATCGTTGGCACCTGAGAGCCCAAGGCTGCCACCTTTTCCCTGGGCGCAAAGCTAGATGGTGCCTGCCACGTGCAGGTCAGAGAAAGTGCTTTGTTCAGCCCAGGATTCCAGACGGCTGACGACTCCTCCCAGGGAAAGGGCTCCCAGGACAGAAAGCGATTTCTCCATTTCTTGTGTTAATGGGGGCCCGTCATTGGCATCTGAGAGCCAGAGGTTGCCTCCTTTTCCCTGGGCGCAAAGCACGACATTGCGTGCCACGTGCTGGTCCCAGAAAGTGCCATTTTACAGCCCAGAATTCCAGACCTATGAAGACTCCTCCCAGGGAAAAGGTGCCAGGACAGAAAGCCATTGTGCTTTTTGTAAAGGTAATGGGGCCCCATCATTGGCACCTGAGAGCCCAAGACTGCCACCTTTTCCCTGGACGCAAAGCTCGATGGTGCGTTCCACTTGCGGATCCAGGAAAGTGCCGATTCTCAGACCAGAATTCCAAACCGATGAAGATTCCTCCCTGGGAAAAGGTGCCAGGACAGAAAGCCATTGTGCCTTTTGTAGGGGTAATGGTGCCCCATCATTGGCAGCTGAGAGCCCAAGGCTGCCCCCTTTTCCCTGGGTGCAAAGCTCAACGGCGCGTGCCACTTGCAAGTCCGGGAATGTGCCGTTTCTCATCCCAGAAATCCAGGCCATCGAAGATTTCTCCCTGGGAAAAGGTGCCAGGACAGAAAGCGATTGTGCCTTTTCTAGGGTTAATGGGGCCCCAAAATTGGCAGCTGAGAGCCCAGGGCTGCCACCTTTTCCCTAGGCGCAAAGCTCGACGGTGCGTGCCACATGCGGGTAAGGGAAAGAGCCTTTTTCAGCCCAGAATTCCAGACCACTGAAGATTTCTCCCAGGGAAAAGGTGCCAGGACAGAAAGCGATTGTTCTTTATCTAGGGGTAATGGGGCCCCATCATTGGCACCTGAGAGCCCAAGGCTGTCACAATTTGCCTGGGCACAAAGCTCGACGGTGCGTTCCACTTGCAGATCCGGGGAAGTGCCGTTTTTCAGCCCAGAATTCCAGACGGACGAAAATTCCTCCCAGGGAAAAGGTGGCAGGACAGAAAGCCATTGTGCCTTTTGTAGGGGTAATGGGGCACCATCATTGGCACCCGAGAGCCCAAGGCTGGCCCCTTTTCCCTGGACGCAAAGCTCGATGGTGTGTACCTTGTGCGGGTTTGGGCAGTGCTATTTTTGAACTCAGATTTCCAGACGGACGATGATTCCTCCCTGGGAAAAGGTGCCAGGACAGAAAGCAAATGTTATTTTTATAGTGTTAACGGGGCCCCATCATTGGCACCTGAGAGCCCAAGGCTGCCACCTTTTGCCTGGGCGCAAATGTCGACGGCGCGTGCCACTTGCGGGTCCGGGGAAGTGCCATTTTTCAGCCCAGAATTCCAGACGGACGAAGACACCTCCCAGGGAAAAGGTGGCAGGTCAGAAATCGAATTGTCCTTTTCTAGGGTCAATGGTGCCCCATCATTGGCACCTGAGAGTTCAAGGCTGCCACCTTTTCCGTGGGCGCAAACATCAACGGCACGTGCCACTTTCTTGTCAGGGAAAGTGCCGTTTTTCAGCCCTCAATTCCAGACGGATGAAGACTCCTCACAGGGAAGAGGCTCCCAGGACAGAAAGCGATTGTTCCATTTCTAGGGTTAATCGGGCCCCAAAATTGGCACCTGAGAGCCCAAGGTTGTCTCCTATACCCTGCGTGCAAAGCTCGACCATGCGTGCTACATGAGGGTCCGGGAAATTGCCGTTTCTCATTCCAGAATTCCAGACCGATGGAGATTCCTCCCTGGGAAAAGGTGTCAGGACAGAAAGGGATTGTTCTTTTTCTAGGGTTAGTGGGGCTCCATCATTGACACCTGAGAGCCGAAGGCTGCAACCTTTTCCCTGAGCGCAAAGCTCGACGGTGCGTGCCACTTGCGAGTCCAGGAATGTGCTGTTTCTCATCCCAGAATTCGAGGCTGATGATTTCTCCCAGGGAAAAGGTGCCAGGACAGAAAGCAATTGTGCCTTTTCTAGGGTTAATGGGGCCCAAAAATTGGCAGCTGAGAGCCCAGGGCTGCCACCTTTTCCCTGGGCGCAAAGCTCGACGGAGCGTTCCACGTGCGGATCCGGTAAAGTGCCATTTTTCAGCCCAGAATTCCAGACCTATGAAGATTCCTCCCTGGGAAAAGGTACCAGGAGACAAAGCCATTGTGTATTTTGTAATGCTAATTGGGCCCCATCATTGGCACCTGAGAGCCCAAGGCTGCCACCTTTTCCCTGGGAGCAAAGCTCGACGGTGCATACCCTGTGCGGGTCCGGGAAAGGGCCGTTTCTCATCCCAGAATTCCAGGCCAGCGAAGATTTCTCCCTGGGAAAAGGTGCCAGGACAGAAAGCGATTGTGCCTTTTCTAGGGTTAATGGGGCCCCAAAATTGACACCTGAGAGCCCAGGGCTGCCACCTTTTCCCTGGGCGCAAAGCTCGACGGTGTGTGCCACATGCGGGTAAGGGAAAGAGCCGTTTTCAGCCCAGAATTCCAGACCAATGAAGATTCCTCCCTGGGAAAAGGTGCCAGGACAGAAAGCGATTGTTCTTTTTCTAGGAGTAATGGGGCCCCATCATTGGCACCTGAGAGCCCAAGGCTGCCACCTTTTGCCTGGGCACAAAGCTCGACGGTGCGTTCCACTTGCAGGTCCGGGGAAGTGCTGTTTTTCAGCCCAGAATTCCAGACGGACGAAAATTCCTCCCTGGGAAAAGGTGCCAGGACAGAAACCCATTGTGATTTTTGTAAAGGTAATGGTTCCCAATCATTGGCACCTGAGAGCCCAAGACTGCCACCTTTTCCCTGGACGCAAAGCTCGATGGTGCGTTCCACTTGCGGGTCCAGGAAAGTGCCGATTCTCAGACCAGAATTCCAAACCGATGAAGATTCCTCCCTGGGAAAAGGTGCCAGGACAGAAAGCCGTTGTGCCTTTTGTAGGGGTAATGGGGCACCATCATTGGCAGCTGAGAGCCCAAGGCTGCCCCCTTTTCCCTGGACGCAAAGCTCGACGGTGTGTACCTTGTGCGGGTTTGGGGCAGTGCCATTTTTGAAGCCAGATGTCCAGACGGACGAAAATTCCTCCCAGGGAAAAGGTGCCAGGACAGAAAGCGATTGTTATTTTTCTAGGGGTAATGGGGCCCCATCATTGGCACCTGAGAGCCCAAGGCTGCCACCTTTTCCCTGGGCGCAAATGTCGACGGCGCGTGCCACTTGCGGGTCCGGGGAAGTACCATTTTTCAGCCCAGAATTCCAGACGGACGAAGACACCTCCCAGGGAAAAGGTGCCAGGTCAGAAATCGAATTGTCCTTTCCTAGGGTCAATGGTGCCCCATCATTGGCACCTGAGAGTTCAAGGCTGCCACATTTTCCGTGGGTGCAAACATCAACGGCACGTACCACTTTCTTGTCCGGGAAAGTGCCGTTGTTCAGCCCTCAATTCCAGACGGATGAAGACTCCTCACAGGGAAGAGGCTCCCAGGACAGAAAGCAATTGTTCCATTTCTAGGGTTAATCGGGCTCCATCATTGGCACCTGAGAGCCCAAGGTTGCCTCCTATACCCTGGGCGCAAAGCTCGACCATGCGTGCTACGTGAGGGTCCGGGAAATTGCCGTTTCTCATTCCAGAATTCCAGAGCGATGAAGATTCCTCCCTGGGAAAAGGTGTCAGGACAGAAAGGGATTGTTCCTTTTCTAGGGTTAATGGGGCTCCATCATTGACACCTGAGAGCCGAAGGCTGCAACCTTTTCCCTGAGCGCAAAGCTCGACGGTGCGTGCCACTTGCCGGTCCAGGAATGTGCTGTTTCTCATCCCAGAATTCGAGGCCGATGAAGATTTCTCCCAGGGAAAAGGTGCCAGGACAGAAAGCAATTGTGCCTTTTCTAGGGTTAATGGGGCCCCAAAATTGACACCTGAGAGCCCAAGGCTGCCACCTTTTCCCTGGGCGCAAAGCTCGACGGAGCGTTCCACGTGCGGTTCCGGGAAAGTGTAATTTTTCAGCCCAGAATTCCAGACCTATGAAGATTCCTCAGAGGGAAAAGGTACCAGGAGACAAAGTCATTGTGTATTTTGTAATGTTAATTGGGCCCCATCATTGGCACCTGAGAGCCCAAGGCTGCCACCTTTTCCCTGGACGCAAAGCTCGACGGTGCATACCCTGTGCGGGTCCGGGAAAGGGCCGTTTTTCAGCCCAGAATTCCAGACGGAAGTCAATTCCCCTCTGGGAAAAGGTGTCAGGACAGAAAGCCATTGTGCCTTTTCTAGGGGTAAGGGGGCCCTATCTTTGGCAGCTGAGAGCCCAGGGCTGCCACCTTTTCCCTGGGCGCAAAGCTCGACGGTGCGTGCCACATGCGGGTAAGGGAAAGAGCCGTTTTCAGCCCAGAATTCCAGACCAATGAAGACTCCTCCCTGAGAAAATGTGCCAGGACAGAAAGCGATTGTTCTTTTTCTAGGGGTAATGGGGCCCCATCATTGGCACCTGAGAGCCCAAGGCTGCCACCTTTTGCCTGGGAACAACGCTCGACGGTGCGTTCCGCTCGCAGGTACGGGGAAGTGCCGTTTTTCAGTCCAGAATTGCAGACAGACGAAAATTCCTCCCAGGGAAAAGGTGCCAGGACAGAAAGCGATTGTTATTTATCTAGTGTTAACGAGGACCCATTGCTGGCACCTGAGAGCCCAAGGCTGCCACCTTTTCCGTGGGTGCAAAGCTAGATGGTGCCTGCCACGTGCAGGTCAGAGAAAATGCTTTGTTCAGCCCAGGATTCCAGACGGATGACGACTCCTCCCAGGGAAAAAGCTCCCAGGACAGAAAGCGATTGTTCCATGTCTAGTGTTAATGGGGGCCCGTCATTGGCATCTGAGAGCCAGAGGTTGCCTCCTTTTCCCTGGGCGCAAAGCACGACAGTGCGTGCCACGTGCTGGTCCCAGAAAGTGCCATTTTACAGCCCAGAATTCAAGACCAATGAAGACTCCTCCCAGGGAAAAGGTGCCAGGACAGAAAGCCATTGCACTTTTTGTAAAGGTAATGGGGCCCCATCATTGGCACCTGAGAGCCCAAGACTGCCACCTTTTCCCTGGACGCAAAGCTTGATGGTGCGTTCCACTTGCGGGTCCAGGAAAGTGCAGATTCTCAAACCTAAGTTCCAAACCGCTGAAGATTCCTCCCAGGGAAAAGGTGCCAGGACAGAAAGCCATTGTGCCTTTTGTAGGGGTAATGGGGCACCATCATTGGCACCTGAGAGCCCAAGGCTGCCCCCTTTTCCCTGGGCGCAAAGCTCAACAGTGTGTACCTTGTGTGGGTTTGGGGCAGTGCCATTTTTGAACCCAGATGTCCAGACGGACGAAGATTCCTCCCAGGGAAAAGGTGCCAGGACAGAAAGCGATTGTTATTTTTCTAGGGGTAATGGGGCCCCATCATTGGCACCTGAGAGCCCAAGGCAGCCACCTTTTGCCTGGGCGCAAATGTCGACGGCGCGTGCCACTTGCGGGCCCGGGGAAGTACCATTTTTCAGCCCAGAATTCCAGACGGACGAAGACACCTCCCAGGGAAAAGGTGCCAGGTCAGAAATCGAATTGTCCTTTTCTAGGGTCAATGGTGCCCCATCATTGGCACATGAGAGTTCAAGGCTGCCACCTTTTCCGTGGGCACAAACATCAATGGAGAGTACCACTTTCTTGTCCGGGAAAGTGCCGTTTTTCAGCTCTGAATTCCAGACGGATGAAGACTCCTCACAGGGAAGAGGCTCCCAGGACAGAAAGCGATTGTTCCATTTCTAGGGTTAATCGGGCCCCATCATTGGAACCTGAGAGCCCAAGGTTGCCTCCTATACACTGGGCGCAAAGCTCGACCATGCGTGCTACGTGAGGGTCCGGGAAATTGCCGTTTCTCATTCCAGAATTCCAGACCGATGAAGATTCCTCCCTCGGAAAAGGTGCCAGGACAGGAATGGATTTCTCCTTTTCTAGGAGTAATGGGGACCCATTATTGGCACCTGAGAGCCGAAGGCTGCAACCTTTTCCCTGGGCGCAAATGTCGACAGCGCGTGCCACTTGCAAGTCCGGGAATGTGCCGTTTCTCATCCCAGAATTCCAGGCCAGCGAAGATTTCTCCCTGGGAAAAGGTGCCAGGACAGAAAGCCATTGTGTTTTTTCTAGGGTTAATGGGGCCCAAAAATTGGCAGCTGAGAGCCCAGGGCTGCCACCTTTTCCCTGGGCGCAAAGCTCGACGGTGCGTGCCACATGCGGGTCCGGGAAAGAGCCGTTTTCAGCCCAGAATTCCAGACCTATGAAGACTCCTCCCAGGGAAAAGGTGCCAGGACAGAAAGCCATTGTTCTTTTTCTAGGGGTAATGGGGCCCCATCATTGGCATCTGAGAGCCCAAGGCTGCCACCTTTTGCCTGGGAACAAAGCTCGATGGTGCGTTCCACTCGCAGGTCCGGGGAAGTACCGTTTTTCAGTCCAGAATTCCAGACAAACGAAAATTCCTCCCTGGGAAAAGGTGCCAGGACAGAAAGCGATTGTTCTTTTTCTAGGGGTAATGGGGCCCCATCATTGGCACCTGAGAGCCCAATGCTGCCACCTTTTGCCTGGGCACAGAGCTCGACGGTGCGTTCCACTTGCAGGTCCTTGGAAGTGCCGTTTTTCAGTCCAGAATTCCAGACGGACGAAAATTCCTCCCAGGGAAATGGTGCCAGGACAGAAAGCGATTGTTATTTATCTAGTGTTAACGGGGACCCATCATTGGCACCTGAGAGCCCAAGACTGCCACCTTTTCCCTAGGCGCAAAGCGAGATGGTGCCTACCACGTGCAGGTCAGAGAAAGACCTTTGTTCAGCACAGAATTCCAGACCTATGAAGATTCCTCAGAGGGAAAAGGTGTCAGGAGACAAAGCCATTGTGTATTTTGTAATGCTAATTGGGCCCCATCATTGGCACCTGAGAGCCCAAGGCTGCCACCTTTTCCCTGGGTGCAAAGCTCGACGGTGCATACCCTGTGCGGGTCCGGGAAAGGGACGTTTTTCAGCCCACAATTCCAGACGGAAGTCGATTCCCCTCTGGGAAAAGGTGTCAGGACAGAAAGCCATTGTGCCTTTTCTAGGGCTAATGGGGCCTCATCTTTGGCACCTGAGAGCCCAAGGCTGCCCCCTTTTCCCTGGGCGCAAATGTCGACGGCGCGTGCCACTTGCAAGTCCGGGAATGTGCCGTTTCTCATCCCAGAATTCCAGGCCAGCGAAGATTTCTCCCTGGGAAAAGGTGCCAGGACAGAAAGCGATTGTGCATTTTCTAGGGTTAATGGGGCCCCACAATTGGGAGCTGAGAGCCCAGGGCTGCCACCTTTTCCCTGGGCGCAAAGCTCGACGGTGCGTGCCACATGCGGGTAAGGGAAAAAGCCGTTTTCAGCCCAGAATTCCAGACAGACGAAAATTCCTCCCTGGGAAAAGGTGCCAGGACAGAAAGCCATTGTTATTTATCTATTGTTAACGGGGACCCATCATTGGCACCTGAGAGCCCAAGGCTTCCACCTTTTCCTTGGGCGCAAAGCTAGATTGTGCCTGCCACGTGCAGGTCAGAGAAAGTGCTTTGTTCAGCCCAGGATTCCAGACGGATGACGACTCCTCCCAGGGAAAGGGCTCCCAGGACAGAAAGCGATTGTTCCATTTCTAGTGTTAATGGGGGCCCGTCATTGGCATCTGAGAGCCAGAGGTTGCCTCCTTTTCCCTGGGCGCAAAGCACGACAGTGCGTGCCACGTGCTAGTCCCAGAAAGTGCATTTTAACAGCCCAGAATTCCAGACCAATGAAAACTCCTCCCAGGGAAAAGGTGCCAGGACAGAAAGCCATTGTGCCTTTTGTAGGGGTAATGGGGCACCGTCATTGGCACCTGAGAGCCCAAGGCTGCTCCCTTTTCCCTGGGCGCAAAGCTCGACGGTGTGTACCTTGTGCGGATTTGGGGCAGTGCCATTTTTGAACCCAGATTTCAAGACGGACGAAGAGGCCTCCCTGGGAAAAGGTGCCAGGACAGAAAGCAAGTGTTATTTTTCTAGTGTTAACGGGGCCCCATCATTGGCACCTGAGAGCCCAAGGCTGCCACATTTTGTCTGGGCGCAAATGTCGACGGCGCGTACCACTTGCGGGTCCGGGGAAGTACCATTTTTCAGCCCAGAATTCCAGACGGACGAAGACACCTCCCAGGGAAAAGGTGGCAGGTCAGAAATCGAATTGTCCTTTTCTACGGTCAATGGTGCCCCATCATTGGCACCTCAGACTTCAAGGCTGCCACCTTTTCCGTGGGCGCAAACATCAACGGCGCGTACCACATTCTTGCCCGGGAAAGTGCCGTTTTTCAGCCCTGAATTCCAGACGGATGAAGACTCCTCACAGGGAAGAGGCTCCCAGGACAGAAAGCGATTGTTCCATTTCTAGGGTTAATCAGGCCCCATCATTGGCACCTGAGAGCCCAAGGCTGCCACCTTTTGCCTGGGCAAAATGCTCGACGGTGCGTTCCACTCGCAGGTCCGGGGACGTGCCGTTTTTCAGCCCAGAATTCCAGACGGATGAAAATTCCTCCCAGGGAAATGGTGCCAGGACAGAAAGCCATTGTTATTTATCCAATGTTAGCGGGAACCCATCATTGGCACCTGAGAGCCCAAGGCTGCCACCTTTACCCTGGGCGCAAAGCTAGATGGTGCCTGCCACTTGCAGGTCAGAGAAAGTGCTTTGTTCAGCCCAGCATTCCAGACGGATGAGGACTCCTCCCAGGGAAAAGGCTCCCAGGACAGAAAGCGATTGTTCCATTTCTAGTGTTAATGGGGGCCCGTCATTGGCATCTGAGAGCCAGACGTTGCCTCCTTTTCCCTGCGTGCAAAGCTCGACAGTGCGTGCCACGTGCTGGTCCTAGAAAGTGCCATTTTACAGCCCAGAATTCCAGACCAATGAAGACTCCTCCCAGGGAAAAGGTGCCAGGACAGAAAGCCATTGTGCTTTTAGTAAAGGTAATGGGGCCCCATCATTGGCACCTGAGAACCCAAGACTGCCACCTTTTCCCTGGACGCAAAGCTCGATGGTGCGTTCCACTTGCGGGTCCAGGAAAGTGCCCATTCTCAGACCAGAATTCCAAACCGCTGAAGATTCCTCCCTGGGAAAAGGTGCCAGGACAGAAAGCCATTGTGCCTTTTGTAGGGGTAATGGGGCACCATCATTGGCACCTGAGAGCCCAAGGCTGCCCCCTTTTCCCTGGGCGCAAAGCTCGACGGTGTGTAAATTGTGCGGGTTTGGGGCAGTGCCATTTTTGAACCCAGATTTCCAGACGGACGAAGATTCCTCCCTGGGAAAAGGTGCCAGGACAGAAAGCAAGTGTTATTTTTCTAGTGTTAACGGGGCCCCGTCACTGGCACCTGAGAGCCCAAGGCTGCCACCTTTTCCCTGGGCGCAATATCGACGGCGCGTGCGACTTGCGGGTCCGGGGAAGTACCATTTTTCAGCCCAGAATTCCAGACGGACGAAGACATCTCCCAGGGAAAAGGTGCCAGGTCAGAAATCGAATGGTCCTTTTCTAGGGTCAATGGTGCCCCATCATTGGCACCTTAGAGTTCAAGGCCGCCACCTTTTCCGTGGACGCAAACATCAATGGCACCTACCACTTTCTTGTCCGGGAAAGTGCCGTTTTTCAGCCCTTAATTCCAGACGGATGAAGACTCCTCACAGGGAAGAGGATCCCAGAACAGAAAGCGATTGTTCCATTTCTAGGGTTAATCGGGCCCCAAAATTGGCACCTGAGAGCCCAAGGTTGCCTCCTATACCCTGGGCGCAAAGCTCGACCATGCGTTCTATGTGAGGGTCCGGGAAATTGCCGTTTCTCATTCCAGAATTCCAGAGCGATGAAGATTCCTCCCTGGGAAAAGGTGCCAGGACAGGAATGGATTTCTCCTTTTCTAGGAGTAATGGGGACCCATCATTGACACCTGAGAGCCGAAGGCTGCAACCTTTTCCCTGAGCGCAAAGCTCGACAGTGCGTGCCACTTGCGGGTCCAGGAATGTGCTGTTTCTCATCCCAGAATTCGAGGCCGATGAAGATTTCTCCCAGGGAAAAGGTGCCAGGACAGAAAGCAATTGTACCCTTTTTAGGGTTAATGGGGCCCCAAAATGGACACCTGAGAGCCTAAGACTGCCACCTTTTCCCTGGACGCAAAGCTCGATGGTGCGTTCCACTTGCGGGTCCAGGAAAATGCCGATTCTCAGACCAGAATTCCAAACCGATGAAGATTCCTCCCTGGGAAAAGGTGCCAGGATAGAAAGCCATTGTGCCTTTTGTAGGGGTAATGGGGCCCCATCATTGGCACCTGAGAGCCCAAGGCTGCCACCTTTTCCCTGGGCGCATATGTCGACGGCGCGTGCCACTTGCAAGTCCGGGAATGTGCCGTTCCTCATCCCAGAATTCCAGACCAGCGAAGATTTCTCCCTGGGAAAAGGTGCCAGGACAGAAAGCGATTGTGCCTTTTCTAGGCTTTATGGGGCCCCAAAATTGGCAGCTGAGAGCCCAGGGCTGCCACCTTTTCCCTGGCCGCAAAGCTCGACGGTGCGTGCCACATGCGGGTAAGGGAAAGAGACGTTTTCAGCCTAGAATTCCAGACCAATGAAGATTCCTCCCAGGGAAAAGGTGCCAGGACAGAAAGGCATTGTTCTTTTTCTAGGGGTAATGGGGCCCCATCATTGGCACCTGAGAGCCCAAGGCTGCCACCTTTGGCCTGGGCACAAAGCTCGACGGTGCGTTCCACCTGCAGTTCCGAGGAAGTGCCGTTTTTCAGCCCAGAATTCCAGACGGATGAAAATTCCTCCCAGGGAAAAGGTGCCAGGACAGAAAGCGATTGTTATTTATCTAGTGTTAACGGGGACCCATCATTGGCACCTGAGAGCCCAAGGCTGCCACCTTTTCCCTGGGTGCAAAGCTAGATGGTGCCTGCCACGTGCAGGTCAGAGAAAGACCTTTGTTCAGCCCAGGATTCCAGACGGATGACGACTCCTCCCAGGGAAAAGGCTCCCAGGACAGAAAGCGATTGTTCCATTTCTAGTGTTAATGGGGGCCCGTCATTGACATCTGAGAGCCAGAGGTTGCCTCCTTTTCTCTGGGCGCAAAGCACGACAGTGCGTGCCACGTGCTGGTCCCAGAAAGTGCCATTTTACAGCCCAGAATTCAAGACCAATGAAGACTCCTCCCAGGGAAAAGGTGCCAGGACAGAAAGCCATTGTGCTTTTTGTAAAGGTAAGTGGGTCCCATCATTGGCACCTGAGAACCCAAGACTGCCACCTTTTCCCTGGACGCAAAGCTCGATGGTGCGTTCCACTTGCGGGTCCAGGAAAGTGCCGATTCTCAGACCAGAATTCCAAACCGATGAAGATTCCTCCCTGGGAAAAGGTGCCAGGACAGAAAGCCATTGTGCCTTTTGTAGGGGTAATGGGGCCCCATCATTGGCAGCTGAGAGCCCAAGGCTGCCCCCTTTTCCCTGGACGCAAAGCTCGACGGTGTGTACCTTGTGCGGGTCTGGGGCAATGCCATTTTTAAACCCAGATTTCCAGACAGACGAAGATTTCTCCCTGGGAAAAAGTGGCAGGACAGAAAGCAAGTGTTATTTTTCTAGTGTTAACGGGGCCCCATCATTGGCACCTGAGAGCCCAAGGCTGCCACCTTTTCCCTGGGCGCAAAGCTAGATGGTGCCTGCCACGTGCAGGTCAGAGAAAGTGCTTTGTTCAGCCCAGAATTCCAGACGGATGAGGACTCCTCCCAGGGAAAAGGCTCCCAGGACAGAAAGCAATTGTTCCATTTCTAGTGTTAATGGGTGCCCGTCATTGGCACCTGAGAGCCCAAGGTTGCCTCCTATACCCTGGGCGCAAAGCTCGACCATGCGTGCTACGTGAGGGTCCGTAAAATTGCCATTTCTCATTCCAGAATACCAGAGCGATGAAGATTCCTCAGAGGGAAAAGGTACTAGGAGACAAAGCCATTGTGTATTTTGTAATGCTAATTGGGCCCCATCATTGGCACCTGAGAGCCCACGGCTCCCACCTTTTCCCTAGGTGCAAAGCTCAACGGTGCATACCCTGTGCGGGTTTGGGAAAGGGCCGTTTTTAAGCCCAGAATTCCAGACCGATGAAGATTCCTCCCTGGGAAAAGGTGCCAGGACAGGAATGGATTTCTCCTTTTCTAGGAGTAATGGGGCTCCATCATTGACACCTGAGAGCCCAAGGCTGTCCCCTTTTCCCTGGGCGCAAATGTCGACGGCGCGTGCCACTTTCAAGTCTGGGAATGTGCCGTTTCTCATCCTAGAATTCCAGGTCAGCGCAGATTTCTCCCTGGGAAAATGTGCCAGGACACAAAGCCATAGTACCTTTTCTAGGGTTAATCGGGTCCCAAAATTGGCAGCTGAGAGCCCAGGGCTGCCACCTATTCCCTGGGCGCAAAGCTCGACAGTGCGTTCCACATGCGGGTAAGGGAAAGAGCGGTTTTCAGCCCAGAATTCCAGACCAATGAAGATTCCTCCCAGGGAAAAGGTGCCAGGACAGAAAGCGATTGTTCTTTTTCTAGGGGTAATGGGGCCCCATCATTGGCACCCGAGAGCCCAAGGCTGTCACCTTTTGCCTGGGCACAAAGCTCGACGGTGCGTTCCACTTGCAGGTCCGGGGAAGTGCCGTTTTTCAGCCCAGAATTCCAAACCGACGAAAATTCCTCCCAGGGAAAAGGTGCCAGGACAGAAAGCGATTGTTATTTATCTAGTGTTAACGGGGACCCATTGTTGGCACCTGAGAGCCCACGGCTGCCACGTTTTCCCTGGGCGCAAAGCTAGATGGTGACAGCCACGTGCAGGTCAGAGAAAGTGCTTTGTTCAGCCCAGGATTCCAGACGGATGACGACTCCTCCCAGAGAAAAGGCTCCCAGGACAGAAAGCCATTGTGCTTTTTGTAAAGGTAATGGGGCCCCATCATTGGCACCTGAGAGCCCAAGACTGCCACCTTTTCCCTGGACGCAAAGCTCGATGGTGTGTTCCACTTGCGGGTCCAGGAAAGTCCCGATTCTCAGACCAGAATTCCAAACCGATGAAGATTCCTCCCAGGGAAAAGGTGCCAGGACAGAAAGCCATTGTGCCTTTTCTAGGGGTAATGGGGCACCATCATTAGCACCTGAGAGCCCAAGGCTGCCCCCTTTTCCCTGGGCGCAAATCTCGACGGTGTGTACCTTGTGCGGGTTTGGGGCAGTGCCATTTTTGAACCCAGATTTCCAGACGGACGAAGATTCCTCCCTGGGAAAAGGTGCCAGGACAGAAAGGAAGTGATAACGGGGCCCCGTCAGTGGCACCAGAGAGCCCAAGGCTACCACCTTTTGCCTGGGCACAAATGTCGACGGCGTGTGCCACTTGCGGGTCCGGGGAAGTGCCATTTTTCAGCCCAGAATTCCAGACGGATGAAAACACCTCCCAGGGAAAAGGTGCCAGGTCAGAAATCGAATTGTCCTTTTCTAGGGTCAATGGTGCCCCATCATTGGCAGGTCAGACTTCAAGGCTGACACCTTTTCCGTGGGCGCAAACATCAACGGCGCGTACCACTTTCTTGTCCGGGAAAGTGCCGTTTTTCAGCCCTCAATTCCAGACGGATGAAGACTCCTCACAGGGAAGAGGCTCCCAGGACAGAAAGTTATTGTTCCATTTTTAGGGTTAATCGGGCTCCATCATTGGCACCTGAGAGGCCAAGGTTGCCTCCTATACCCTGGGCACAAAGCTCGACCATGCGTGCTACGTGAGGGTCCGTGAAATTGCCGTTTCTCATTCCAGAATTCCAGACCGATGAAGATTTCTCCCAGGGAAAAGGTGTCAGGACAGAAAGCAATTGTGCCTTTTCTAGGGTTAATGGGGCCCCAAAATTGACACCTGAGAGCCCAAGGCTGCCACCTTTTCCCTGGGCGCAAAGCTCGACGGAGCGTTCCACGTGCGAGTCCGGGAAAGTGCCATTTTTCAGCCCAGAATTCCAGACCTATGAAGATTCCTCAGAGGGAAAAGGTACCAGGAGACAAAGCCATTGTGTATTTTGTAATGCTAATTGGGCCCCATCATTGGCACCTGAGAGCCCAAGGCTGCCACCTTTTCCCTGGGTGCAAAGCTCAACGGTGCATACCCTGTGCGGGTTTGGGAAAGGGCCGTTTTTCAGCCCAGAATTCCAGACGGAAGTCGATTCCTCCCTGGGAAAAGGTGTCAGGACAGAAAGCCATTGTGCCTTTTCTAGGGTTAATGGGGCCCCATCTTTGGCACCTGAGAGCCCAAGGCTGTCACCTTTTCCCTGGGCGCAAATGTCGACGGTGTGTGCCACTTGCAAGTCTGGGAATGTGCCGTTTCTCATCCCAGAATTCCAGGCCAGCGAAGATTTCTCCCTGGGAAAAGGTGCCAGGACAGAAAGCCATTGTGCCTTTTCTAGGGTTAATGGGGCCCCAAAATTGGCAGCTGAGAGCCCAGGGCTGCCACCTTTTCCCTGGGCGCAAAGCTCGACAGTGCGTGCCACATGCGGGTAAGGGAAAGAGCCGTTTTCAGCCCAGAATTCCAGACCAATGAAGATTCCTCCCAGGGAAAAGGTACCAGGACAGAAAGCCATTGTTCTTTTTCTAGGGGTAATGGGGCCCCATCATTGGCACCTGAGAGCCCAAGGCTGCCACCTTTTGCCTGGGCACAAAGCTCGACGGTGTGTTCCACTTGCAGGTCCGGGGAAGTGCCGTTTTTCAGCCCAGAATTCCAGACGGACGAAAATTCCTCTCATGGAAAAGGTACCAGGAGACAAAGCCATTGTGTATTTTGTAATGCTAATTGGGCCCCATCATTGGCACCTGTGAGCCCAAGGCTTCCACCTTTTCCCTGGGTGCAAAGCTCGACGGTGCATACCCTGTGCGGGTCCGGGAAAGGGCTGTTTTTAAGCCCAGAATTCCAGACGGAAGTCGATTCCTCTCTGGGAAAAGGTGTCAGGACAGAAAGCCATTGTCCCTTTTCTAGGGGTAACGGGGCCCCATCTTTGGCACCTGAGAGCCCAAGGCTGCCACCTTTTCCCTGGGCGCAAATGTCGACGGCGCGTGCCACTTGCAAGTCCGGGAATGTGCCGTTTCTCATCCTAGAATTCCAGGCCAGCGAAGATTTCTCCCTGGGAAAAGGTGCCAGGACAGAAAGCGATTGTGCGTTTTCTAGGGTTAATGGGGTCCCAAAATTGGCAGCTGAGAGCCCAGGGCTGCCACCTTTTCCCTGGGCGCAAAGCTCGACGGTGCGTTCCACTTGCGGGTCCAGGAAAGTGCCGATTCTCAGCCTAGAATTCCTGACCAATGAAGATTCCTCCCTGGGAAAAGGTGCCAGGACAGAAAGCCATTGTGCCTTTTGTAGGGGTAATGGGGCACCATCATTGGCACCTGAGAGCCCAAGGCTGCCCCCTTTTCCTTGGGCGCAAAGCTCCTCAGTGTGTACCTTGTGCGGGTTTGGGGTAGTGCCATTTTTGAACCCAGATTTCCAGACGGACGAAGATTCCTCCCTGGGAAAAGGTGCCAGGACAGAAAGCAAGTGTTATTTTTCTAGTGTTAACGGGGCCCCATCATTGGCACCTGAGAGCCCAAGGCTGCCACCTTTTCCATGGGCGCAAATGTCGACGGCGCGTGCCACTTGCGGGTTCGGGGACGTGCCATTTTTCAGCCCAGAATTCCAGACCTAAGAAGATTCCTCAGAGGGAAAAGGTACCAGGAGACAAAGCTGTTGTGTATTTTGTAATGCTAATTGGGCCCCATCAATGGCACCTGTGAGCCCAAGGCTGCCATTTTTTCCCTGGGTGCAAAGCTCGACGGTGCATACCCTGTGCGGGTCCGGGAAAGGGCCGTTTTTCAGCCCAGAATTCCAGATGGAAGTCGATTCCTCTCTGGGAAAAGGTGTCAGGACAGAAAGCCATTGCGCCATTTCTAGGGGTAATGGGGCCCCATCTTTGGCACCTGAGAGCCCAAGGCTGCCACCTTTTCCCTGGGCGCAAATGTCGACGGCGCGTGCCACTTGCAAGTCCGGGAATGTGCCGTTTCTCATCCCAGAATTCCAGGCCAGCGAAGATTTCTCCCTGGGAAAAGGTGCCAGGACAGAAAGCCATTGTGCCTTTTCTAGGGTTAATGGGGCCCAAAAATTGGCAGCTGAGAGCCCAGGGCTGCCACCTTTTCCCTGGGCGCAAAGCTCGACGGTGCGTGCCACTTGCGGATAAGGGAAAGAGCCGTTTTCAGCCCAGAATTCCAGACCAATGAAGATACCTCCAAGGGAAAAGGTGCCAGGACAGAAAGCGATTGTTATTTATCTAGTGTTAACGGGGACCTATTGTTGGCACCTGAGAGCCCAAGGCTGCCACCTTTACCCTGGGCGCAAAGCTAGATGGTGCCTGCCACGTGCAGGTCAGAGAAAGTGCTTTGGTCAGCCCAGGATTCCAGACGGATGACGACTCCTCCCAGGGAAAAGGCTCCCAGGACAGAAAGACATTGTGCTTTTTGTAAAGGTAATGGGGCCCCATCATTGGCACCTGAGAGCCCAAGACTGCCACCTTTTCCCTGGACGCAAAGCTCGATGGTGCATTCCACTTGTGGGTAAGGGAAAGTGCCGATTCTCAGACCAGAATTCCAAACCGCTGAAGATTCCTCCCTGGGAAAAGGTGCCAGGACAGAAAGCCATTGTGCCTTTTGTAGGGGTAATGGGGCACCATCATTGGCACCTGAGAGCCCAAGGCTGCCCCCTTTTCCCTGGGCGCAAAGCTCGACGGTGTGTACCTTGTGCGGGTTTGGGGCAGTGCCATATTTGAACCCAGATTTCCAGACGGACGAAGATTCCTCCCTGGGAAAGGTGCCAGGACAGAAAGCAAGTGGTATTTTTCTAGTGTTAACGGGGCCCCATCATTGGCACCTGAGAGCCCAAGGCTGCCACCTTTTCCCTGGGCTCAAATCTAGATGGTGCCTGCCACGTGCAGGTCAGAGAAAGTGCTTTGTTCAGCCCAGGATTCCAGACAGATGACGACTCCTCCCAGGGAAAGGGCTCCCAGGACAGAAAGCGATTGTTCCATTTCTAGTGTTAATGGGGGCCCCTCATTGGCATCTGAGAGCCAGAGGTTGCCTCCTTTTCCCTGGGCGCAAAGCACGACAGTGCGTGCCACGTGCTGGTCCCAGAAAGTGCCATTTTACAGCCCAGAATTCCAGACCAATGAAGACTCCTCCCAGGGAAAAGGTGCCAGGACAGAAAGCCATTGTGTTTTTTGTAAAGGTAATGGGGCCCCATCATTGGCACCTGAGAACCCAAGACTGCCACCTTTTCCCTGGACGCAAATCTCGATGGTGCGTTCCACTTGCGGGTCCAGGAAAGTGCCGATTCTCAGACCAGAATTCCGAACCGATGAAGATTCCTCCCTGGGAAAAGGTGCCAGGACAGAAAGCCATTGTGCCTTTTGTAGGGGTAATGGGGCACCATCATTGGCACCTGAGAGCCCAAGGCTGCCCCCTTTTCCCTGGGCGCAAAGCTCGACGGTGTGTACCTTGTGCGGGATTGGGGCAGTACCATTTTTGAACCCAGATTTCCAGACGGACGAAGATTCCTCCCAGGGAAAAGGTGCCAGGACAGAAAGCAAGTGTTATTTTTCTAGTGTTAACGGGCCCCATCATTGGCACCTGAGAGCCCAAGGCTGCCACCTTTTGCCTGGGTGCAAATGTCGACAGCGCGTGCCACTTGCGGGTCCGGGGAAGTGCCATTTTTCAGCCCAGAATTCCAGACGGACGAAGACACCTTCCAGGGAAAAGGTGCCAGGTCAGAAATCGAATTGTCCTTTTCTAGGATCAGTGGTGCCCCATCATTGGCACCTCAGAGTTCAAGGCTGCCACCTTTTCCGTAGGCCCAAACATCAACGGCGCGTACCACTTTCTTGTCCGGGAAAGTGCCGTTTTCCAGCCCTCAATTCCAGACGGATGAAGACTCCTCACAGGGAAGAGTCTCCCAGGAAAGAAAGCGATTGTTCCATTTTTAGGGTTAATCGGGCTCCATCATTGGCACCTGAGAGCCCAAGGTTGCCTCCTATACCCTGGGCGCAAAGCTCGACCATGCGTGCTACGTGAGGGTCCGGGAAATTGCCGTTTCTCATTCCAGAATTCCAGACCGATGAAGATTCCTCCCTGGGAAAAGGTGCCAGGACAGAAAGCCATTGTGCCTTTTCTAGGGTTAATGGGGCCCCAAAATTTGCAGCTGAGAGCCCAGGGCTGCCACCTTTTCCCTGGGCGCAAAGCTCAACGGTGCGTGCCACATGCGGGTAAGGGAAAGAGGTGTTTTCAGCCCAGAATTCCAGACCAATGAAGATTCCTCCCAGGGAAAAGGTGCCAGGACAGAAAGCCATTGTTCTTTTTCTAGGGGTAATGGGGCCCCAAAATTGACACCTGAGAGCCCAAGGCTGCCACCTTTTCCCTGGGCGCAAAGCCAGAGTGTGCCTACCACGTGCAGGTCAGAGAAATACCTTTGTTCAGCACAGAATTCCAGACCTATGAAGATTCCTCAGAAGGAAAAGGAACCAGGAGACAAAGCCATTGTGTATTTTGCAATGCTAATTGGGCCCCATCATTGGCACCTGAGAGCCCAAGGCTGCCACCTTTTCCCTGGGTGCAAAGCTCGAGGGTGCATACCCTGTGCGGGTCCGGGAAAGGGCCGTTTTTCAGCCCAGAATTCCAGACGGAAGTCGATTCCTCTCTTGGAAAAGGTGTCAGGACAGAAAGCCATTGTGCCTTTTCTATGGGTAATGGGGCCCCATCTTTGGCACCTGAGAGCCCAACGCTGCCAACTTTTCCCTGGGCGCAAATGTCGACGGCGCGTGCCACTTGCAAGTCCGGGAATGTCCCGTTTCTCATCCCAGAATTCCTGGCCAGCGAAGATTTCTCCCTGGGAAAAGGTGCCAGGACAGAAAGCGATTGTGCCTTTTCTAGGCTTAATGGGGCCCCAAAATTGGCAGCTGAGAGCCCAGGGCTGCCACCTTTTCCCTGGGCGCAAAGCTCGACGGTGCGTGCCACTTGCGGATAAGGGAAAGAGCCGTTTTCAGCCCAGAATTCCAGACCAATGAAGATTCCTCCCAGGGAAAAGGTGCCAGGACAGAAAGCGATTGTGCCTTTTCTAGGGGTAATGGGGCCCCATCATTGGCACCTGAGAGCCCAAGGCTGCCACCTTTTGCCTGGGCACAAAGCTCGACGGTGCGTTCCACTTGCAGGTTTGGGGAAGTGCCGTTTTTCAGCCCAGAATCCCAGACGGACGAAAATTCCTCCCAGGGAAAAGGTGCCAAGACAGAAAGCGATTGTTATTTATCTAGTGTTAACGGGGACCCATTGTTGGTACCTGAGAGCCCAAGGCTGCCACCTTTACCCTGGGCGCAAAGCTAGATGGTGCCTGCCACGTGCAGGTCAGAGAAAGTGCTTTGTTCAGCCAAGGATTCCAGACGGATGACGACACCTCCCAGGGAAAAAACTCCAAGGACAGAAAGCCATTGTGCTTTTTGTAAAGGTAATGGGGCCCCATCATTGGCACCTGAGAGCCCAAGACTGCCACCTTTTCCCTGGACGCAAAGCTCGATGGTGCGTTCCACTTGCGGGTCCAGGAAAGTGCCGATTCTCAGACCAGAATTCCAAACCGATGAAGATTCCTCCCTGGGAAAAGGTGCCAGGACAGAAAGCCATTGTGCCTTTTGTAGGGGTAATGGGGCACCATCATTGGCAGCTGAGAGCCCAAGGCTGCCCCCTTTTCCCTGGGCGCAAAGTTCGACGGTGTGTACCTTGTGCGGGTTTGGGGCAGTGCCATTTTTGAACCCAGATTTCCAGACGGACGAAGATTCCTCCCTGGGAAAAGGTGCCAGGACAGAAAGCAAGTGTTATTTTTCTAGTGTTAACGGGGCCCCATCATTGGCACCTGAGAGCCCAAGGCTGCCACCGTTTCCCTGGGCGCAAAGCTAGATGGTGCCTGCCACGTGCAGGTCAGAGAAAGTGCTTTGTTCAGCCCAGGATTCCAGACGGCTGATGACTCCTCCCAGGGAAAAGGCTCCCAGGATAGAAAGCAATTGTTCCATTTCTAGAGTTAATGGGGGCCCGTCATTGGCATCTGAGAGCCAGAGGTTGCCTCCTTTTCCCTGGGCGCAAAGCACGACAGTGCGTGCCACGTGCGGGTCCCAGAAAGTGCCATTTTAAAGCCCAGAATTCTAGACCAATGAAGACTCCTCCCAGGGAAAAGGTGCCAGGACAGAAAGCCATTGTGTTTTTTGTAAAGGTAATGGGGCCCCATCATTGGCACCTGAGAGCCCAAGGCTGCCACCTTTTCCCTGGGCGCAAAGCTCGACGGTGTGTACCTTGTGCGGGTCCAGGAAAGTGCCGATTCTCAGACCAGAATTCCAAACCGATGAAGATTCCTCCCTGGGAAAAGGTGCCAGGACAGAAAGCCATTGTGCCTTTTGTAGGGGTAATTGGGCCCCATCATTGGCACCTGAGAGCCCAAGGCTGCCACCTTTTGCCTGGGCGCAAATGTCGACGGCGCGTGCCACTTGCGGGTCCGGGGAAGTGCCATTTTTCAGCCCAGAATTCCAGACGGACGAAGACACCTCCCAGGGAAAAGGTGCCAGGTCAGAAATCGAATTGTCCTTTTCTAGGGTCAATGGTGTCCCATCATTGGCACCTCAGAGTTCAAGGCTGCCACCTTTTCCGTGGGCGCAAACATCAACGGCACGTACCACTTTCTTGTCTGGGAAAGGTCCGTTTTTCAGCCCTGAATTTCAGACGGATGAAGACTCCTCACAGGGAAGAGGCTCCCAGGAAAGAAAGCGATTGTTCCATTTCTAGGGTTAATCAGGCTCCATCATTGGCACCTGAGAGCCCAAGGTTGCCTCCTATGCCCTGGGCGCAAAGCTCGACCATGCGTGCTACTAGAGGGTCCGGGAAATTGCCGTTTCTCATTCCAGAGTTCCAGACCGATGAAGATTCCTCCCTGGGAAAAGGTGTCAGGACAGAAAGCGATTGTTCCTTTTCTAGGGTTAATGGGGCTCCATCACTGACACCTGAGAGCCCAAGGCTGCAACCTTTTCCCTGAGCGCAAAGCTCAACGGTGCGTGCCACTTGCGGGTCCAGGAATGTGCTGTTTCTCATCCCAGAATTCGAGGCCGATGAAGATTTCTCCCAGGTAAAAGGTGCCAGGGAAGAAAGCAATTGGACCTTTTCTAGGGTTAATGAGGCCCCAAAATTGACACCTGAGAGCCCAAGGCTGCCACCTTTTCCCTGGGCAGAAAGCTCGACGGAGCGTTCCACGTGAGGGCAAGGGAAAGTGCCATTTTTCAGCCCAGAATTCCAGACCTATGAAGATTCCTCAGAGGGAAAAGGTACCAGGAGACAAAGATGTTGTGTATTTTGTAATGCTAATTGGGCCCCATCATTGGCACGTGAGAGCCCAAGGCTGCCACCTTTTCCCTGGGTGCAAAGCTCGACGGTGCATACCCTGTGCGGGTCCGGGAAAGGACAGTTTTTCAGCCCAGAATTCCAGACGGAAGTCGATTCCTCTCTGGGAAAAGGTGTCAGGACAGAAAGCCATTGTGCCTTTTCTAGGGTTAATGGGGCCCCATCTTTGGCACCTGAGAGCCCAAGGCTGCCACCTTTTCCCTGGGCGCAAATGTCGACGGCGTGTGCCACTTGCAAGTCCGGGAATGTGCCGTTTCTCATCCCAGAATTCCAGGCCAGCGAAGATTTCTCCCTGGGAAAAGGTGCCAGGACAGAAAGCCATTGTGCCTTTTCTAGGGTTAATGGGGCCCCAAAATTGGCATCTGAGAGCCCAGGGGTGCCACCTTTTCCCTGGGCGCAAAGGTCGACGGTGCGTGCCACATGCGGGTAAGGGAAAGAGCCGTTTTCAGCCCAGAATTCCAGACCAATGAAGATTCCTTCCAGGGAAAAGGTGCCAGGACAGAAAGCCATTGTTCTTTTTCTAGGGGTAATGGGGCCCCATCATTGGCACCTGAGAGCCCAAGGCTGCCACCTTTTGCCTGGGCACAAAGCTCGACGGTGCGTTCCACTTGCAGGTCCGGGGAAGTGCCGTTTTTCAGCCCAGAATTCCAGACGGACGAAAATTCCTCCCAGGGAAAAGGTGCCAGGACAGAAAGCGATTGTTATTTATCTAGTGTTAACGGGGACCCATTGTTGGCACCTGAGAGCCCAAGGCTGCCACCTTTTGCCTGGGCGCAAAGCTAGATGGTGCCTGCCACATGCAGGTCAGAGAAAGTGCTTTGTTCAGCCCAGGATTCCAGACGGATGACGACTCCTCCCAGGGAAAGGGCTCCCAGGACAGAAAGCGATTGTTCCATTTCTAGTGTTAATGGGGGCCAGTCATTGCCATCTGAGAGCCAGAGGTTGCCTCCTTTTCCCTGGGCGCAAAGCTCGACAGTGCGTGCCACGTGCTGGTCCGAGAAAGTGCCATTTTACAGCCCAGAATTCCAGACCAATGAAGACTCCTCCCAGGGAAAAGGTGCCAGGACAGAAAGCCATTGTGCTTTTTGTAAAGGTAATGGGGTCCCATCATTGGCACCTGAGAGCCCAAGACTGCCACCTTTTCCCTGGACGCAAAGCTCGATGGTGCGTTCCACTTGCGGGTCCAGGAAAGTGCCGATTCTCAGACCAGAATTCCAAACCGATGAAGATTCCTCCCTGGGAAAAGGTGCCAGGACAGAAAGCCATTGTGCCTTTTGTAGGGGTAATGGGGCACCATCATTGGCACCTGAGAGCCCAAGGCTGCCCCCTTTTCCCTGGACGCAAGCTCGACGGTGTGTACCTTGTGCGGGTTTGGGGCAGTGCCATTTTTGAACCCAGATTTCCAGACGGACGAAGATTCCTCCCTGGGAAAAGGTGCCAGGACAGAAAGCAAGTGTTATTTTTCTAGTGTTAACGGGGCCCCATCATTGGCACCTGAGAGCCCAAGGCTGCCGCCTTTTGCCTGGGCGCAAATGTCGACGGTGCGTGCCACTTGCGTGTCCGGGGAAGTGCCATTTTTCAGCCCAGAATTCCAGACGGACGAAGACACCTCCCAGGGAAAATGTGCCAGTTCAGAAATCGAATTGTCCTTTTCTAGGGTCAATGTTGCCCCATCATTGGCACCTCAGACTTCAAGGCTGCCACCTTTTCCGTGGGCGCAAACATCAACCGCGCGTACCACTTCCTTGTCCGGGAAAGTGCCGTTTTTCAGCCCTGAATTCCAGACAGATGAAGACTCCTCACAGGGAAGAGGCTCCCAGGAAAGAAAGCGATTGTGCCTTTTCTAGGGGTAATGGGACCTCATCTTTGGCACCTGAGAGCCCAAGGCTGCCACCTTTTCCCTGGGCGCAAATGTCGACGGCGCGTGCCACTTGCAAGTCCGGGAATGTGCCGTTTCTCATCCCAGAAACCCAGGCCAGCAAAGATTTCTCCCTGGGAAAAGGTGCCAGGACAGAAAGCGATTGTGCCTTTTCTAGGGTTAATGGGGCCGCAAAATTGGCAGCTGAGAGCCCAGGGCTGCCACCTTTTCCCTGGGCGCAAAGCTCGACGATGCGTGCCACATACGGGTAAGGGAAAGAGCCGTTTTCAGCCCAGAATTCCAGACCAATGAAGATTCCTCCCAGGGAAAAGGTGCCAGGACAGAAAGCGATTGTTCTTTTTCTAGGGGTAATGGGGCCCCATCATTGGCACCTGAGAGCCTAAGGCTGCCACCTTTTGCCTGGGCAAAAAGCTCGACGGTGCGTTACACTTGCAGGTCCGGGGAAGTGCCGTTTTTCAGTACAGAATTCCAGAGGACGAAGACACCTCCCTGGGAAAAGGTGCCAGGACAGAAAGCGATAGTTATTTATCTAGTGTTAACGGGGACCCATCATTGGCACCTGAGAGCCCAAGGCTGTCACCTCTTCCCTGGGCGCAAGGCTAGATGGTGCCTGCCACGTGCAGGTCAGAGAAAGTGCTTTGTTCAGCCCAGGATTCCAGACGGATGATGACTCCTCCCAGGGAAAAGGCTCCCAGGACAGAAAGCGATTGTTCCATTTCTAGTGTTAATGGGGGCCCGTCATTGGCATCTGAGAGCCAGAGGTTGCCTCTTTTCCCTGAGCGCAAAGCACGACAGTGCGTGCCACGTGCTGGTCCCAGAAAGTGCCATTTTACAGCCCAGAATTCCAGACCAATGAAGACTCCTCCCAGGGAAAAGGTGCCAGGACAGAAAGCCATTGTGCTTTTTGTAAAGGTAATGGGGCCCCATCATTGGCACCTGAGAACCCAAGACTGCCACCTTTCCCCTGGACGCAAAGCTCGATGGTGCGTTCCACTTGCGGGTCCAGGAAAGTGCCGATTCTCAGACCAGAATTCCAAACCGATGAAGATTCCTCCCAGGGAAAAGGTGCCAGGACAGAAAGCCATTATGCCTTTTGTAGGGGTAATGGGGAACCATCATTGGCACCTGAGAGCCCAAGGCTGCCACCTTTTCCCTGGGCGCAAAGCTCGACGGTGTGTACCTTGTGCGGGTTTGGGGCAGTACCATTTTTGAACCCAGATTTCAAGACGGACGAAGATTCCTCCCTGGGAAAAGGTGCCAGGACAGAAAGCAAGTGTTATTTTTCTAGTGTTAACGGGGCCCCATCATTGGCACCTGAGAGCCCAAGGCTGCCACCTTTTGCCTGGGCGCAAATGTCGACGGCGCGTGCCACTTGCGGGTCCGGGGAAGTGCCATTTTTCAGCCCAGAATTCCAGACGGACGAAGACACCTCCCAGGGAAAAGGTGCCAGGTCAGAAATCGAATTGTCCTTTTCTAGGGTCAATGGTGTCCCATCATTGGCACCTCAGAGTTCAAGGCTGCCACCTTTTGCCTGGGCGCAAACATCAACGGCACGTACCACTTTCTTGTCTGGGAAAGGTCCGTTTTTCAGCCCTGAATTCCAGACGGATGAAGACTCCTCACAGGGAAGAGGCTCCCAGGAAAGAAAGCGATTGTTCCATTTCTAGGGTTAATCAGGCTCCATCATTGGCACCTGAGAGCCCAAGGTTGCCTCCTATGCCCTGGGCGCAAAGCTCGACCATGCGTGCTACGAGAGGGTCCGGGAAATTGCCGTTTCTCATTCCAGAGTTCCAGACCGATGAAGATTCCTCCCTGGGAAAAGGTGTCAGGACAGAAAGCGATTGTTCCTTTTCTAGGGTTAATGGGGCTCCATCATTGACACCTGAGAGCCCAAGGCTGCAACCTTTTCCCTGAGCGCAAAGCTCAACGGTGCGTGCCACTTGCGGGTCCAGGAATGTGCTGTTTCTCATCCCAGAATTCGAGGCCGATGAAGATTTCTCCCAGGGAAAAGGTGCCAGGGCAGAAAGCAATTGTACCTTTTCTAGGGTTAATGAGGCCCCAAAATTGACCCCTGAGAGCCCAAGGCTGCCACCTTTTCCCTGGGCGCAAAGCTCGACGGAGCGTTCCACGTGCGGGTCCGGGAAAGTGCCATTTTTCAGCCCAGAATTCCAGACCTATGAAGATTCCTCCCTGGGAAAAGGTACCAGGAGACAAAGCCATTGTGTATTTTGTAATGCTAATTGGGCCCCATCATTGGCACCTGAGAGCCCAAGGCTGCCACCTTTTCCCTGGGTGCAAAGCTCGACGGTGCATACCCTGTGCAGGTTTGGGAAAGGGCCGTTTTTCAGCCCAGAATTCCAGACGGAAGTCGATTCCTCTCTGGGAAAAGGTGTCAGGACAGAAAGCCATTGTGCCTTTTCTAGGGGTAATGGGACCTCATCTTTGGCACCTGAGAGCCCAAGGCTGCCACCTTTTCCCTGGGCGCAAATGTCGACGGCGCGTGCCACTTGCAAGTCCGGGAATGTGCCGTTTCTCATCCCAGAATTCCAGGCCAGCGAAGATTCCTCCCTGGGAAAAGGTGCCAGGACAGAAAGCGATTGTGCCTTTTCTAGGGTTAATGGGGCCCCACAATTGGCAGCTGAGAGCCCAGGGCTGCCATCTTTTCCCTGGGCGCAAAGCTCGACGGTGCATGCCACATGCGGGTAAGGGAAAGAGCCGTTTTTCAGCCCAGAATTCCAGATGGACGAAAATTCCTCCCAGGGAAAAGGTGCCACGACAGAAAGCGATTGTTCTCTATCTAGTGTTAACGGGGACACGTTGTTAGCACCTGAGAGCCCAAGGCTGTCACCTTTACCCTGGGCGCAAAGCTAGATGGTGCCTGCCACATGCAGGTCGGAGAAAGTGCTTTGTTCAGCCAAGGATTCCAGACGGATGAAGACTCCTCCCAGGGAAAAGGCTCCCAGGACAAAAAGCCATTGTGCTTTTTGTAAAGGTAATGGGGCCCCATCATTGGCACCTGAGAGCCCAAGACTGCCACCTTTTCCCTGGACGCAAAGCTCGATGGTGCGTTCCACTTGCGGGTCCAGGAAAGTGCCGATTCTCAGACCAGAATTCCAAACCGCTGAAGATTCCTCCCTGGGAAAAGGTGCCAGGACAGAAAGCCATTGTGCCTTTTGTAGGGGTAATGGGGCACCATCATTGGCACCTGAGAGCCCAAGGCTGCCCCCTTTTCCCTGGGCGCAAAGCTCGACGGTGTGTACCTTGTGCGGGTCCGGGCCAGTGCCATTTTTGAACCCAGATTTCCAGACGGACGAAGATTCCTCCCTGGGAAAAGGTGCCAGGACAGAAAGCAAGTGTTATTTTTCTAGTGTTAACGGGGACGCATCATTGGCACCTGAGAGCCCAAGGCTGCCACCTTTTGCCTGGGCGCAAAGCTAGATGGTGCCTGCCACGTGCAGGTCAGAGAAAGTGCTTTGTTCAGCCCAGGATTCCAGACGGCTGACGACTCCACCCAGGAAAAGAGCTCCCAGGACAGAAAGCGATTGTTCCATTTCTAGTGTTAATGGGGGCCCGTCATTGGCATCTGAGAGCCAGAGGTTGCCTCCTTTCCCTGGGCGCAAAGCACGACAGTGCGTGCCACGTGCCGGTCCCAGAAAGTGCCATTTTACAGCCCGGAATTCCAGACCAATGAAGACTCCTCCCAGGGAAAAGGCTCCCAGGACAGAAAGCCATTGTGCTTTTTGTAAAGGTAATGGGGCCCCATCATTGGCACCTGAGAGCCCAAGACTGCCACCTTTTCCCTGGACGCAAAGTTCGATGGTGCGTTCCACTTGCGGGTCCAGTAAAGTGCCGATTCTCAGACCAGAATTCCAAACCGATGAAGATTCCTCCCAGGGAAAAGGTGCCAGGACAGAAAGCCATTGTGCCTTTTGTAGGGGTAATGGGGCACCATCATTGGCACCTGAGAGCCCAAGGCTGCCCCCTTTTCCCTGGGCGCAAAGCTCGACGGTGTGTACCTTGTGCGGGATTGGGGCAATGCCATTTTTGAACGCAGATTTCCAGACGGACGAAAATTCCTCCCAGAGAAAAGGTGGCAGGACAGAAAGCAAGTGTTATTTTTCTAGTGTTAACGGGGCCCCATCATTGGCACCTGAGAGCCCAAGGCTGCCACCTTTTCCCTGGGAGCAAATGTCGACGGCGCGTGCCACTTGCGGGTTCGGGGAAGTGCCATTTTTCAGCCCAGAATTCCAGACGGACAAAGACACCTCCCAGGCAAAATGTGCCAGGTCAGAAATCGAATTGTCCTTTTCTAGTGTCAATGGTGCCCCATCATTGGCACCTCAGAGTTCAAGGCTGCCACCTTTTCCGTGGGCGCAAACATCAACGGCACGTACCACTTTCTTGTCCGGGAAAGTGCCGTTTTTCAGCCCTCAATTCCAGACGGATGAAGACTCCTCACAGGGAAGAGGCTCCCAGGAAAGAAAGTGAGTGTTCCATTTCTAGGGTTAATCGGGCTCCATCATTGGCACCTGAGAGCCCAAGGTTGCCTCCTATACCCTGGGCGCAAAGCTCGACCATGCGTGCTACGTGAGGTTCCGGGAAATTGCTGTTTCTCATTCCAGAATTCTAGACCAATGAAGATTCCTCCCTGGGAAAAGGTGTCAGGACAGAAAGCGATTGTTCCTTTTCTAGGGTTAATGGGGCTCCATCATTGACGCCTGAGAGCCGGAGGCTGCAACCTTTTCCCTGAGCGCAAAGCTCAACGGTGCGTGCCACTTGCGGGTCCAGGAATGTGCTGTTTCTCATCCCAGAATTCGAGGCCGATGAAGATTTCTCCCTGGGAAATGGTGCCTGCACAGAAAGCGATTGTACATTTTCTAGGGTTAATGGGGCCCCAAAATTGACCCCTGAGAGCCCAAGGCTGACACCTTTTCCCTGGGCGCAAAGCTCGACGGAGCGTTCCACGTGCAGGTCCGGGAAAGTGCCATTTTTCAGCCCAGAATTCCAGACCTATGAAGATTCCTCAGAGGGAAAAGGTACCAGGAGACAAAGATGTTGTGTATTTTGTAATGCTAATTGGGCCCCATCATTGGCACCTGAGAGCCCAAGGCTGCCACCTTTTCCCTGGGTGCAAAGCTCGATGGTGCATACCCTGTGCGGGTCCGGGAAAGGGCCGTTTCTCATCCTAGAATTCCAGGACAGCGAAGATTTCTTCCTGGGAAAAGGTGCCAGGACAGAAAGCGATTGTGCCTTTTCTAGGGTTAATGGGGCCCCAAAATTGGCAGCTGAGAGCCAGGGCTGCCACCTTTTCCCTGGGCAAAATTCTCGACGGTGCATGCCACATGCGGGTAAGGGAAAGAGCCGTTTTCAGCCCAGAATTCCAGACCAATGAAGATTCCTCCCAGGGAAAAGGTGCATTCCACTTGCGGGTCCGCGGAAGTGCCGTTTTTCAGCCCAGAATTACAGATGGACGAAAATTCCTCCCAGGGAAAAGGTGCCAGGACAGAAAGCGATTATTATTTATCTAGTGTTAACGGGGACCCATTGTTGGCACCTGAGAGCCCAAGGCTGCCACCTTTACCCTGGGCGCAAAGCTAGATGGTGCCTGCCACGTGCAGGTCAGAGAAAGTGCTTTGTTCAGCCCAGGATTCCAGACGGATGACGACTCCTCCCAGGGAAAAAACTCCAAGGACAGAAAGCCATTGTGCTTTTTGTAAAGGTAATGGGGCCCCATCATTGGCACCTGAGAGCCCAAGGCTGCCACCTTTTCCCTGGACGCAAAGCTCGATGGTGCATTCCACTTGTGGGTCCAGGAAAGTGCCGATTCTCAGACCAGAATTCCAAACCGATGAAGATTCCTCCCTGGGAAAAGGTGCCAGGACAGAAAGCCATTGTGCCTTTTGTAGGGGTAATGGGGCACCATCATTGGCACCTGAGAGCCCAAGGCTGCCCCCTTTTCCCTGGGCGCAAAGCTCGACGGTGTGTACCTTGTGCGGGTTTGGGGCAGTGCCATTTCTGAACCCAGATTTCCAGACGGGCGAAGATTCCTCCCTGGGAAAAGGTGCCAGGACAGAAAGCAAGTGTTATTTTTCTAGTGTTAACGGGGCCCCATCATTGGCACCTGAGAGCCCAAGGCTGCCACCTTTTGCCTGGGCGCAAATGTCGACGGCGCGTGCCACTTGCGGGTCCGGGGAAGTGCCATTTTTCAGCCCAGAATTCCAGACGGACGAAGACACCTCCCAGGGAAAAGGTGCCAGGTCAGAAATCGAATTGTCCTTTTCTAGGGTCAATGGTGCCCCATCATTGGCAGGTCAGAGTTCAAGGCTGCCACCTTTTCCGTGGGCGCAAACATCAACGGCGCGTACCACTTTCTTGTCCGGGAAAGTGCCGTTTCTCAGACCAGAATTCCAGACGGATGAAGACTCCTCACAGGGAAGAGGCTCCCAGGACAGAAAGCAATTCTTCCATTTCTAGGGTTAATCGGGCTCCATCATTGGCACCTGAGAGCCCAAGGTTGCCTCCTATACCCTGGGCGCAAAGCTCGACCATGCGTGCTACGTGAGGGTCCGGGAAATTGCCGTTTCTCATGCCAGAATTCCAGACCGATGAAGATTCCTCCCTGGGAAAAGGTGCCAGGACAGAAAGCCATTGTGCCTTTTCTAGGGTTAATGGGGCCCCAAAATTTGCAGCTGAGAGCCCAGGGCTGCCACCTTTTCCCTGGGCGCAAAGCTCAACGGTGCGTGCCACATGCGGGTAAGGGAAAGAGGCGTTTTCAGCCCAGAATTCCAGACCAATGAAGATTCCTCCCAGGGAAAAGGTGCCAGGACAGAAAGCCATTGTTCTTTTTCTAGGGGTAATGGGGCCCCATCATTGGCACCTGAGAGCCCAAGGCTGCCACCTTTTGCCTGGGCACAAAGCTCAACGGTGCGTTCCACTTGCAGGTCCGGGGAAGTGCCATTTTTCAGTCCAGAATTCCAGACGGACGAAAATTCCTCCCAGGGAACTGGTGCCAGGACAGAAAGCAAGTGTTATTTATCTAGTGTTAGCGGGGACCCATCATTGGCACCTGAGAGCCCACGGCTGCCACGTTTTCCCTGGGCGCAAAGCTAGATGGTGCCTGCCACGTGCAGGTCAGAGAAAGACCTTTCTTCAGCCCAGGATTCCAGAAGGATGACGACTCCTCCCAGGGAAAAGACTCCCAGGACAGAAAGCGATTGTTCCATTTCTAGTGTTAATGGGGGCCCGTCATTGGCATCTGAGAGCCAGAGGTTGCCTCCTTTTCCCTGGGCGCAAAGCACGACAGTGCGTGCCACGTGCTGGTCCCAGAAAATGCCATTTTACAGCCCAGAATTCCAGACCAATGAAGACTCCTCCCAGGGAAAAGGTGCCAGGACAGAAAGCCATTGTGCTTTTTGTAAAGGTAATGGGGCCCCATCTTTGGCACCTGAGAGCCCAAGACTGCCACCTTTTCCCTGGACGCAAAGCTCGATGGTGCGTTCCACTTGCGGGTCCAGGAAAGTGCCGATTCTCAGACCAGAATTCCAAACCGATGAAGATTCCTCCCTGGGAAAAGGGGCCAGGACAGAAAGCAATTGTGCCTTTTGAAGGGGTAATGGGGCACCATCATTGGCACCTGAGAGCCCAAAACTGCCCCCTTTTCCCTGGGCGCAAAGCTCGACAAAGCGTTCCACTTGCGGGTCCGGGAAAGTACCATTTTTCAGCCCAGAATTCCAGACCTATGAAGATTCCTCCCTGGGAAAAGGTACCAGGAGACAAAGCCATTGTGTATTTTGTAATGCTAATTGGGCCCCATCATTGGCACCTGAGAGCCCAAGGCTGCCACCTTTTCCCTGGGTGCAAATCTCGACGGTGCATACCCTGTGCGGGTCCGGGAAAGGGCCGTTTTTCAGCCCAGAATTCCAGACGGAAGTCGATTCCTCTCTGGGAAAAGGTGTCAGAACAGAAAGGCATTGTGCTTTTCTAGGGGTAATGGGACCTCATCTTTGGCACCTGAGAGCCCAAGGCTGCCACCTTTTCCCTGGGCGCAAATGTCGACGGCGAGTGCCACTTGCAAGTCCGGGAATGTGCCGTTTCTCATCCCAGAATTCCAGGCCAGCGAAGATTTCTCCCTGGGAAAAGGTGCCAGGACAGAAAGCCATTGTGCCTTTTCTAGGGTTAATGGGGCCCCAAAATTGGCAGCTGAGAGCCCAGGGGTGCCACCTTTTCCCTGGGCGCAAAGCTCGACGGTGCGTGCCACATGCGGGTAAGGGAAAGAGCCGTTTTCAGCCCAGAATTCTAGACCAATGAAGATTCCTCCCAGGGAAAAGGTGCCAGGACAGAAAGCGATTGTTCTTTTTCTAGGGGTAATGGGGCCCCATCATTGGCACCTGAGAGCCCAAGGCTGCCACCTTTTCCCTGGATGCAAAGCTCGATGGTGCGTTCCACTTGCGGGTCCAGGAAAGTGCTGATTCTCAGACCAGTATTGCAAACCGATGAAGATTCTTCCCTGGGAAAAGGTGCCAGGACAGAAAGCCATTGTGCCTTTTGTAGGGGTAATGGAGCACCATCATTGGCACCTGAGAGCCCAAGGCTGCCACCTTTTCCCTGGGCGCAAAGCTCGACGGTGTGTACCTTTTGCGGATTTCGGGCAGTGCCATTTTTAAACCCAGATTTCCAGACGGAAGAAGTTTCCTCCCTGGGAAAAAGTCCCATGACAGAAAGCAAGTGTTATTTTTCTAGTGTTAACAGGACCACATCATTGGCACCTTGGAGCTCAAGGCTGTCACCTCTTGCCTGGGCGCAAAGCTAGATGGTGCCTGCCGCGTGCATGTCAGAGAAAGTGCTTTGTTCAGCCCAGGATTCCAAACGGATGACGACTCCTCCCAGGGAAAGGGCTCCCATGACAGAAAGCGATTGTTCCATTTCTAGTGTTAATGGGGGCCCATCATTGGCATCTGAGAGCCAGAGGTTGCCTCCTTTTCCCTGGGCGCAAAGCACGACAGTGCGTGCCACGTGCTGGTCCCAGAAAGTGCCATTTTACAGCCCAGAATTCCAGACCAATGAAGACTCCTCCCAGGGAAAAGGTGCCAGGACAGAAAGCCATTGTGCTTTTTGTAAAGGTAATGGGGCCCCATCATTGGCACCTGAGAGCCCAAGACTGCCACCTTTTCCCTGGACGCAAAGCTCGATGGTGCGTTCCACTTGCGGGTCCAGGAAAGTGCCGATTCTCAGACCAGAATTCCAAACCGATGAAGATTCCGTCCTGGGAAAAGGTGCCAGGACAGAAAGCCATTGCGCCTTTTGTAGGGGTAATGGGGCACCATCATTGGCACCTGAGAGCCCAAGACTGCCACCTTTTCCCTGGGCACAAAGCTCGACGGTGTGTACCTTGTGCGGGTTTGAGGCAGTGCCATTTTTGAACCCAGATTTCCAGACGGACAAAGATTCCTCCCTGGGAAAAGGTGCCAAGACAGAAAGCAAGTGTTATTTTTCTAGTGTTAACGGGGCCCCATCATTGGCACCTGAGAGCCCAAGGCTGCCACCTTTTGCCTGGGCGCAAATGTCGACGGCGCGTGCCACTTGCGGGTTCCGGGGAAGTGCCATTTTTCAGCCCAGAATTCCAGACGGACGAAGACACCTCCCAGGGAAAAGGTGCTAGGTCAGAAATCAAATTGTCCTTTTCTAGGGTCAATGGTGCCCCATCATTGGCACCTGAGAGTTCAAGGCTGCCACTTTTTCCATGGGCGCAAACATCAACGGAGCGTACCACTTTCTTGTCTGGGAAAGTGCCGTTTTTCAGCCCTCAATTCCAGACGGATGAAGACTCCTCACAGGGAAGAGGCTCCAAGGACAGAAAGCCATTGTTCCATTTCTAGGGTTAATCGGGCTCCATCATTGGCACCTGAGAGCCCAAGGTTGCCTCCTATACCCTGGGCGCAAAGCTCGACCATGCGTGCTACATGAGGGTCCGGGAAATTGCCGTTTCTCATTCCAGAATTCCAGACCGATGAAGATTCCTCCCTCGGAAAAGGTGCCAGGACAGGAATGGATTTCTCCTTTTCTCGGAGTAATGGGGACCCATCATTGACACCTGAGAGCCCAAGGCTGCAACCTTTTCCCTGAGCGCAAAGCTCGACGGTGCGTGCCACTTGCGGGTCCAGGAATGTGCTGTTTCTCATCCCAGAATTCGAGGCCGATGAAGATTTCTCCCAAAGAAAAGGTGCCAGGGCAGAAAGCAATTGTGCCTTTTGTACGGGTAATGGGGCCCCAAAATTGACACCTGAGAGCCCAAGGCTGCCACCTTTTCCCTGGGCGCAAAGCTAGACGGAGCGTTCCACCTGCGGGTCCGGGAACAGGCCGTTTTTCAGCCCAGAATTCCAGACCTATGAAGATTCCTCAGAGGGAAAAGGTACCAGGAGACAAAGCCATTGTGTATTTTGTAATGCTAATTGGGCCCCATCATTGGCACCTGAGACCCCAAGGCTGCCACCTTTTCCCTGGGTGCAAAGCCTGACGGTGCATACCCTGTGCGGGTCTGGGAAAGGGCCGTTTTTCAGCCCAGAATTCCAGATGGAAGTCGATTCCTCTCTGGGAAAAAGTGTCAGGACAGAAAGCCATTGTGCCTTTTCTAGGGGTAATGGGGCCCCATCTTTGGCACCTGAGAGCCCAAGGCTGCCACCTTTTCCCTGGGCGCAAATGTTGACGGCGCGTGCCACTTGCAAGTCCGGGAATGTGCTGTTTCTCATCCCAGAATTCCAGGCCAGCGAAGATTTCTCCCTGGGAAAAGGTGCCAGGACAGAAAGCCATTGTGCCTTTTCTAGGGTTAATGGGGCCTTAAAATTGGCAGCTGAGAGCCCAAGGCTGCCACCTTTTCCCTGGGCGGAAAGCTCGACGGTGCGTGCCACATGTGGGTAAGGGAAAGAGCCGTGTTCAGCTCAGAATTCCAGACCAATTAAGATTCCTCCCAGGGAAAAGGTGCCAGGACAGAAAGCGATTGTTCTTTTTCTAGGGGTAATGGGGCCCCATCATTGGCACCTGAGAGCCCAAGGCTGCCACCTTTTGCCTGGGCACAAAGCTCGACGGTGCGTTCCACTTGCAGGTCCAGAGAAGTGCCGTTTTTCGGCCCAGAATTCCAGACGGACGAAAATTCCTCCCAGGGAAAAGGTGTCAGGACAGAAAGCGATTGTTATTTATCTAGTGTAAACGGGGACCCATCATTGGCACCTGAGAGCCCAAGGCTGCCACCTTTGGCCTGGGCGCAAAGCTAGATGGTGCCTGCCACGTGCAGGTCAGAGAAAGACCTTTGTGCAGCCCAGAATTCCAGATGGATGACGACTCTTCCAAGGGAAAAGGCTCCCAGGACAGAAAGCGATTGTTCCATTTCTAGTGTTAATGGGGGCCCGTCATTGGCATCTGAGAGCCAGAGGTTGCCTCCTTTTCCCTGGGCGCAAAGCACGACAGTGCGTGCCACGTGCTGGTCCCAGAAAGTGCCATTTTACAGCCCAGAATTCCAGACCAATGAAGACTCCTCCCAGGGAAAAGGTGCCAGGACAGAAAGCCATTGTGCTTTTTGTAAAGGTAATGGGGCCCCATCATTGGCACCTGAGAGCCCAAGACTGCCACCTTTTCCCTGGACGCAAAGTTCGATGGTGCGTTCCACTTGCGGATCCAGGAAAGTGCTGATTCTCAGACCAGAATTCCAAACCGATGAAGATTCCTCCCTGGGAAAAGGTGCCAGGACAGAAAGCCATTGTGCCTTTTGTAGGGGTAATGGGGCACCATCATTGGCAGCTGAGAGCCCACGGCTGCCCCCTTTTCCCTGGGCACAAAGCTCGACGGTGTGTACCTTGTGCGGGTTTGAGGCAGTGCCATTTTTTAACCCAGATTACCAGACGGACGAAGATTCCTCCCTGGGAAAAGGTGCCAGGACAGAAAGCAAGTGTTATTTTTCTAGTGTTAACGGGGCCCCATCATTGGTACCTGAGAGCCCAAGGCTGCCACCTTTTGCCTGGGCGCAAATGTCGACGGTGCGTGCCACTTGCGGGTCCGGGGAAGTGCCATTTTTCAGCCCAGAATTCCAGACGGACGAAGACACCTCCCAGGGAAAAGGTGCTAGGTCAGAAATCGAATTGTCCTTTTCTAGGGTCAATGGTGCCCCATCATTGGCACCTGAGAGTTCAAGGCTGCCACCTTTTCCGTGGGCACAAACATCAATGGAGAGTACCACTTTCTTGTCTGGGAAAGTGCCGTTTTTCAGCCCTCAATTCCAGACGGATGAAGACTCCTCACAGGGAAGAGGCTCCCAGGACAGAAAGCGATTGTTCCATTTCTAGGGTTAATCGGGCCCCATCATTGGCACCTGAGAGCCCAAGGTTGCCTCCTATACCCTGGGCGCAAAGCTCGACCATGCGTGCTACGTGAGGGTCCGGGAAATTGCCGTTTCTCATTCCAGAATTCCAGACTGATGAAGATTCCTCCCTCGGAAAAGGTGCCAGGACAGGAATGGATTTCTCCTTTTCTAGGAGTAATGGGGACCCATTATTGGCACCTGAGAGCCCAAGGCTGCAACCTTTTCCCTGAGCGCAAAGCTCGACAGTGGGTGCCACTTGCGGGTCCAGGAATGCGCTGTTTCTCATCCCAGAATTCCAGACCTATGAAGATTCCTCAGAGGGAAAAGGTACCAGGAGACAAAGCCATTGTGTATTTTGTAATGCTTATTGGGCCCCATCATTGGCACCTGAGAGCCCAAGGCTGTCACTTTTTCCTTGGGCGCAAAGCTCGACGGTGCGTGCCACATGCGTGTAATGGAAAGAGCCGTTTTCAGCCCAGAATTCCAGACCAATGAAGATTGTTCCCAGTAAAACGTGCCAGGACAGAAAGCAATTGTTCATTTTCTAGGGGTAATGGGGCCCCATCATTGGCACCTGAGAGCCCAAGGCTGCCACCTTTTCCCTGGGTGCAAAGCTCGACGGTGCATACCCTGTGGGGGTCCAGGAAAGGGCCGTTTTTCAGCCCAGAATTCCAGACCGAAGTCGATTCCTCTCTGGGAAAAGGTATCAGGACAGAAAGCCATTGTGCCTTTTCTAGGGGTAATGGGACCTCATCTTTGGCACCTGAGAGCCCAAGGCTGTCACCTCTTCCCTGGGCGCAAAGCTAGATGGTGCCTGCCACGTGCAGGTCAGAGAAAGTGCTTTGTTCAGCCCAGAGTTCCGGATAGATGACGACTCCTCCCAGGGGAAAGGCTCCCACGACAGAAAGCGATTGTTCCATTTCTAGCATTAATGGTGGCCCGTCACTGGCATATGACAACCAGAGGTTGCCTCCTTTTCTCTGTGCGGAAAGCTCGACAGTGCGTGCCACATGCTGGTCCCAGAAATTGCCGTTTCTCGTTCCAGAATTCCAGACGGATGAAGATTCCTCCCTGGGAAAAGGTGCCAGGACAGGAATCGATTTCTCCTTTTCTAGGCTTAATGGGACCCAATCATTGGCACCTGCGAGCCCAAGGCTGCCACCTTTTGCCTGGGCGCAAATGTCGACGGCGCGTGCCACTTGCAGGTCCGGGGAAGTGCCATTTTTCAGCCCAGAATTCCAGACGGACGAAGATACCTCCCAGGGAAAAGGTACCAGGTCAGAAATCGAATTATCCTTTTCTAGGGTCAATGGTGCCCCATCATTGGCACCTGAGAGTTCAAGGCTGCCACCTTTTCCGTGGGCGCAAACATCAACGGCGCGTACCACTTTCTTGTCCGAGAAAGTGCCGCTTTTCAGCCCTGAATTCCAGACGGATGAAGACTCCTCACAGGGAAGAGGCTCCCAGGACAGAAAGCGATTGTTCCATTTCTAGGGTTAATCGGGCTCCATCATTGGCACCTGAGAGCCCAAGGTTGCCTCCTATACCCTGGGTGCAAAGCTCGACCATGCGTGCTATGTGAGGGTCCGGGAAATTGCCGTTTCTCAATCCAGAATTCAAGACCGATGAAGATTCCTCCCTGGGAAAAGGTGCCAGGACAGAAAGTGATTGTTCTTTTTCTCGGGGTAATGGGGCCCCATCATTGGCACCTGAGAGCCCAAGGTAGCCACCTTTTGCCTGGGCGCAAAGCTCGACGGTGCGTTCCACTGGCGGGTCCGGGGAAGGGCCGTTTTTCAGCCCAGAATTCCAGACGGACGAAAATTCCTCCCAGGGAAAAGGTGCCAGGACAGAAAGCGATTGTGCTTTTCCTAGGGTTAATGGGGCCCCAAAAATGTCACCTGAGAGCCCAAGGCTGCCACCTTTTCCCTGGGCGAAAAGCTCGACTTTGCGTTCCTTGTGTGAGTCTGGGGAAGTACCGATTTTCAGCCCAAAATTCCAGATGAACGAAGATTCCTCCCAGGGAAAAGCTGCCAGGAAACAGAGCCATTGTGCATTTTGTAAAGGTAATGGGGCCCCATCATTGGCACCTGAGAGTTCATGGCTGCCACCTTTTCTCTGGGCGCAAAGCTCGACGGTGCTTTCCGCGTCCATTCAGGGAAAGTGCCGTTTTTCATCCCAGAATTCCAGAGAAACGAAGATTCCTCTCACTTAAAGGATGCCAGGACAGAAAGCGATTGTTCCTTTTCTAGGGTTAATGGGGCTCCATCATTGACACCTGAGAGCCCAAGGCTGCCCCCTTTTCCCTGGGCGCAAAGCTTGACGGTGTTTGCCACGTGCAGGTCCGGGAAAGTGCCGTTTTTCAGCCCAGAATTCCAGACAGATGAAGATACCTCCCAGGGAAAAAGTGCAAGGACTGAAAGCAATTGTTCCTATTCTAGGGTTAATGGCACCACACCATTGGCATGTGAGATCCCAAGGCCGCCAACTTTTCTCTGGGCGCAAAGCTCGACCCTGCGTGCCACGTGTGGGTCAGGGAAACTGTGGTTTCACAGCCCACAATTCCAGACAGTTGAAGATACCTCCCTGGGAAAAGGTACCAGGACAGTAAGCAATTGGACCTTTTCTAGGGTGAATGGGGCCCCATCATTGGCACCTGAGAGCCCAAGGCTGCCACCTTTTCCCTGGGCGCAAAGCTCGACTGTGCGTTATACTTGCGGGTCCGGCAAATTGCGTTTTTCATCCCAGAATACAAAACGAATGATGATTACTCCCTGGGATAACCTGCCGGGAAAGAACGTGAATGTTACTTTTCTAGGGTTCAAGGGGCCCCATCATTGGCACCTGAGAGCCCAAGTCTGCCACCTTTTCCCTGGGCGCAAAGCTCGACTGTGCGTACCTTGTGCGAGTCAGGGAAAGTTCCATTTCTCATCCCAGAATTCCAGACCAATGAAGATTCCTCCCTGGGAAAAGGTGCCAGGACAGAAAGCAATTGTGCCTTTTCTAGGGTTAATTTGGACCCATCATTGGCACCTGAGAGCCCAAGGCTACCACAATTTACCTGGGCGCAAGATCGATGGTGCGTGCCACGTGCGGGTCCGGGAAAGTTCCATTTTTCAGGCCAGAATTCCAGACGGACCAAGATTCCTCCCAGGGAAAAGTTCCAGGAGAGAAAGTGATTGTTCCTTTTCTAAGGTTAATGGGGCCCCATCATTGGCACCTGAGAGCCCAAGGCTGCCACCTTTTCCCTGGGAAATAAGCTCGACGGTGCGTATTTTTGCGGCTCCAGGAAAGTGCCGATTGTCAGCCCAGAATTCCAGACGGACGAAGATTCCTCCCAGGGAAGAGCTGTCGGGACGGAAAGTGATTGTTCCTTTTCTAGGGTTAATGGGGCCCCATCATTGGAACCCGAGAGCCCAAGGCTGACACCTTTTCCCTGGTTGCATAGCTAGACGGTGCATACAACTTGAGGGTCCGGAAAAGTGCTGTTTTTCAGATGATAATTCCAGACGGACGAAGATTCCTCCCAGGGAAAATGTGCCAGCACGGAAAGCGATTGTGCCTTTTCTAGGGGAAATGGGGCCCCATCATTGGCACCTGAGAGCCCAAGGCTGCCACCTTTTCCCTGGGCGCAAATCTCGACGGAGCGTTCATTCTGCGGGTCCGAGAAAGTTCCGTAACTCATCCCAGAATTCCAGACCGATGAAGATTCCTCAGAGGGAAAAGGTGCCAGGACACAAAGTCATTGTGTATTTTGTAAAGGTAATGGGGCCCCATCATTGGCAGCTGAGAGCCCAAGGCTGCCACCTATTCCCTGGTCACAAAGCTCGATGGTGCGTATTTGTGCGGGTCCAGGAAAGTGCCGATTTTCAGCCCAGAATTCCAGACCGATGAAGATTCCTCCCAGGGAAAGGCAGTCAGGATAGAAAGGGATTGTGCCTTTTCTAGGGTTAATGGGGCCCCATCATTGTCACCTGAGAGCTCAAGGCTGCCACCTTTTCCCTGGGCGCAAATCTCAACCGTGCATGCCAGGTGCGGGTCAGGGAAAGTGCCATTTTTCATCCCAGAATTCCAGACGACCGATTATTCCTCCCTTGAAAAAAGTGCCAGGACAAAGCAATTGTACCTTTTCTAGGGTTAATGGGGCCCCATCATTGGCACCTGAGAGCCCAAGGCTGCCACCTTTTCCCTGGGCACAAAGCTCGAAGGTGCATGCCACTTGCGGGTCCGGGAAAATGCCGTTTTTCCGCCCAGAATACCATATGGATGAAGATGCCTCCCTGAGAAAAGCTGCAGGGACAGAAAGCGATTGGACCTTTTCTAGGGTTAATGGGGTCAAATCATTGGCACCTGAGAGCTCAAGGCTGCCACCTTTTCCCTGGGCGCAAAGCTCGACGGTGCGTGCCACGTGCGGATCCAAAAAAGTGCCGTTTTTCAGCCCAGAATTCCAGACGGACAAAGATTCCTTCCATGAAAAAGGTGTAAGGACAGAAATCCATTGTGCCTTTTCTAGGGTGAATGGGGCCCCATCATGGGCACCTGAGAGCCCAAGGCTGCCACCTTTTGCCTGGGCGCAAAGCTCGATCGTGTGTTCCACGTCTGGGTCCTGGAAAATGCTGTTTTTCAGCTCAGAATTCCAGAAGGACAAAGATTCCTCCCAGGGAAAACGTACCAGGAACAAAGAGATTGTTCCTTTTCTAGAGTTAATGGGGCGCCATCATTAGCACCTGAGAGCCCAAGGCTGCTCCTTTTTCCATTAGTTCAAAGTTGGACAGTTCGTATCACTTGCGGGTTCAGGAAAGTGCCGTTTTTCAGCCCAGAATTCCAGACGGACGAAGGTTCCTCCCAGGGAAAAGCTGCCAGGACAGAAAGCCATTGTGTCTTTTCTAGGAGTAATGAGGCCCCATCATTGGCACCTGAGAGCTGAAAGCAGCCTCCTTTACCCTGGGCGCGACGCTCGACGGTGCGTGCTACGTGAGGACCCAGGAAAGTGCCATTTTTTAGTCCAGAATTCCAGACCAATGAAGATTCCTCCCAGGGAAAAGTTGCCAGGACACAAAGCCATTGTGCATTCTGTATAGGTAATGGGGCCCCATTATTGGCACCTGAGAGCCCAAGACTGCCACCTTTCCCTGGACGCAAAGCTCGAAGGTGTGTTCCACCTGCGTGTCCAGGAAAGTGCCAATTCTCAGACCAGAATTCCAAACTGATGAACATTCCTCCCTGGGAAGAGGTGCCAGGTCAGAAAGCGATTGTGCCTTTTGTAGGGTTAATGGGGCCCTAAAATTGGCACCTAAGAGCTGAAGGCTGCCACCTTTTCCCTGGGCGCAAAGCTCAACAGTGCGTATCTTGTGCGGGTCTGAGGAAGTACCGATTTTCAGCCCAAAATTCCAGATGGACGAAGATTCCTCCCAGGGAAAAGCGGCCAAGACACAGAGCCATTGTGCATTTTGTAAAGGTAATGGGGCCCCATCATTGGCACCTGAGAGTTCATGGCTGCTACCTTTTCCCTGGGCGCAAAGCTCGACGGTGCTTTCCGCGTCCAGTCAGGGAAAGTGCCACTTTTAAGACCAGAATTCCAGAGAAATGAAGATTCCTCTCACGGAAAAGGTGCAAGGACAGAAAGCCATTGTTCCTTTTCCAGGGTTAATGGGGCCCCATCATTGGCACCTGAGAGCCCAAGGATGCCACCTTTTCCCTGGGCGCAAATCTCAACCGTGTGTGTCAGGTGCAGGTCCGGGAAAGAGCCGTTTACAGCCCAGAATTCCAGACCGATGAAGATTCCTCCCTGGGAAAAGGTACTAGGAAAGAAAGCTATTTCTCCTTTTCTAGGCTTTATGGGGCCCCATCATTGGCACCTGAGAGCCCGAGGCTGCCAGTTTTTCCTTGAGCGCAAAGCTGGACTGTACGTGCCAGGTGCAAGTCCGAGAATGAGTGGTTTTCATCCCAGAATTCAAGACCGATGAAGATTCTTCCCTGGGAAAATGTTCCAAGAAAGAAATCGATTTCTCCTTTTCTAGGGTTAATGGGGCGCCATCATTGGCACCTGAGAGCCCAAGGCTGCTACCTTTTCCCTGAGCGCAAAGCTAGACTGTGCGTATCACGTGCGGGTTGGGGAAAGTGCCGTTTTTCAGCCCAGAATTCCAGACGAACAAAGATTCCTCCCAGAGAGAAGGTGTCAGACCAGAAAGCGATTGTTCCTTTTCTAGGAGTAATGGGGCCTCATCATTGGCACCTGAGAGCCCAAGGCTGCCACAATTTTCCTGGGCGCAAGATCGATGGTGCGTGACACGTGCGGGTCCAAAAAAATGCCGTTTTTCAGCCCAGAATTCCAGACCAATGAAGATTCCTCCCTGGGAAAAGTTCCAGGACAGAAAGTGATTGTTCCTTTTCTAGGGTAATTGGGACCCCATAATTGTCACCTGAGAGCCCAAGGCTGCCAGCTTTTCCCTGGTCGCAAAGATCGACGGTGCGTATTTGTGCGGGTCCTGGAAAGTGCAGATTTTCATACCAGAATTCCTGAAGGATGAAGATTCCACCCAGAGAAGAGCTGTCAGGACGGAAAACGATTGTTCCTTTTCTAGGGTTAATGGGGCCCCATCATTGGCAACTGAGAGCCCAAGACTGCCACCTTTTCCCTGGGCGCAAAGCTCAACCGTGCGTGCCACGTGCGGATCCGGGAAAGTGCCGATTTTCATCCCAGAATTCCAGACAGACGAAGATTCCTATCACGGAAAATGTGTCAGGACAAAAAGGCATTCTGCGTTTTCTAGGGTTAATGGGGCCCCATCATTGGCACGTGAGAGCCCAAGGCTGCCACTTTTTGCCTGGGTGCAAAGCTCCACGGTGCGTTCCGCGTCCGGGTCCTGGAAAATTCCGTTTTTCGGCCCAGAATTCCAGACAGACGAAGAAGATTCTGCCCACGGAAAAGGTGCCTGTACAGAAAGCGATTGTCCCTTATCTACGGTTTATGTGGCCCCATCATTGGTACCTGAGAGCCCAAGGCTGCCACTTATTCCATGGGCGCAAAGCTAGATGGTGCGTGCCATGTGCGGGTTTGGGAAGATGCGGTTTTTCAGCTCAGAATTCCAGATGGACGAAGATTCCTCCAGAGGAAAAGATGTCACGATAGAAAGGCATTGATACTTTTCTAAGGTTAATGGGGCCCCATCATTTGAAGGTGTCGGGACAGAAAGGGATTGTTCCTTTTCCAGGGTTAATGGGGCCCCATCATTGACACCTGAGTGCCCAACGCTGCCACCTTTTCCCTGGGCGCAAATCTGGACATTGCCTACCACTTTTGAGTCCGGGAATGTGCCGTTTTTCAGCCTAGAATTCCAGACACATGAAGATTCCTAACACGGAAAAGGTGTCAGGACAAAAAGGCATTCTGGGTTTTCTAGGGTTAATGGAGCCCCATAATTGGCACCTGAGAGCCCAAGGCTGCCACCATTTCCCTGGGCACAAAGCTCGACCCTGCCTGCCATGTGTGGGTCAGGGAAACTGCCGTTTCACAGCCCACAATTCCAGACAGTTGAAGATACCTCCCTGGGAAAAGGTACCAGGACAGTAAGCAATTGGACTTTTTCTAGGGTGAATGGGACCCCATCATTGGCAGTTGAGAGCCCAAGGCTGCCACCTTTTCCCCGGGAAATAAGCTCGACGGTGCGTATTTGTGCAGCTCCAGGAAAGTGCCGATTTTCAGCCCAGAATTCCAGACCAATGAAGATTCCTCCCAGGGAAGAGCTGTCAGGATGGAAAGCGATTGTTCCTTTTCTAGGGTTAATGGGGCCCCATCATTGACACACGAGAGCCCAAGGCTGTCTCCTTTACCCTGGGCGCAAAGCTCGACGGTGCATACCACTTGAGGGTCCGGAAAAGTGCTGTTTTTCAGACGAGAATTCCAGACGGACAAAGATTCCTCCCAGGGAAAATGTGCCAGCACAGAAAGCGATTGTGCCTTTTCTAGGGGAAATGGGGCCCCATCATTGGCACCTGAGAGCCCAAGGCTGCCACCTTTTCCCTGGGTACAAATCTCGATGGTGCGTACCTTGTGCGGGTCCGGGAATGTTCCGTAACCACTCCCATAATTCCAGACCGATGAAGATTCCTCAGAGGGAAAAGGTGCCAAGACACAAAGCCATTGTGTATTTTGTAAAGGTAATGGGGCCCCATCATTGGCACCTGAGAGCCCAAGGCTGCCACCTATTCCCTGGTCGCAAAGCTCGATGGTGCGTATTTGTGCGGGTCCAGGAAAGTGCCGATTTTCAGCCATAATTCCAGACGGATGGAGATTCCTCCCAGGGAAAGGCGGTCAGAACAGAAAGGGATTGTGCCTTTTCTAGGGTTATTGGGGCCCCATCATTGTCAGCTGAGAAGCCCAAGGCTGCCACCTTTTCCCTGGGCGCAAATCTCAACCGTGCGTGCCAGGTGCGGGTCAGGGAAAGTGCCATTTTTCGGCCCAGAATTCCAGATGACCGATTATTCCTCCCTGGGAAAAAGTGCCAGGACAAAGCAATTGTATCTTTTCTAGGGTTAATGGGGCCCCATCATTGGAACCCGAGAGCCCAAGGGTTCCACCATTGTCCTGGGCGCAAAGCTAGACCGTGCATGCCACGTGCGGGTCAGGGAATGTGCCGTTTCTCAGTGCAGAATTCCAGACCGATAACGATTCCTTCCTGGGAAAACGAGCCAGGACAGAAAGGGATTGGACCTTTTCTAGGGTTAATGGGGCCCCATCATTGGAACCCAAGAGCCTAAGGCTTCCAATTTTTCCCTGGGCGCAAACTTGACCGTGCGTATCTTCTGCGGGTCAGGGAAAGTTCAGTTTCTCATCCCAGAATTCCAGACCGATGAAGATTTCTCACTGGGAAAAGGACCCAGGAGAGAAAGCCATTGTGCCTTTTCTAGGGTTATTGGGGCCCCATCATTGGCACCTGAGAGCCCAAGACTGCCACTTTTTCCCTGGGCGCAAGCTTGATGGTGCGTGCCACATGCGGGTAAGGGAAAGAGCCATTTTCAGCCCAGAATTCCAGACCGATGAAGATTCCTCCCAGGGAAAAGGTGCCAGGACAGAAAGCGATTCTTCCAGTTCTAGGGGTAATGGGGCTCCATCATTGGCACGTGAGAGCCCAAAGCTGCCACCTTTACCCAGGTCGCAATACTTGACGGTTCATAGTTGTGCAGGTCAGGGGTAGTGCCATTTTTTCAGCCCAGAATTCCAGACGGATGAAGATTTCTCACTGGGAAAAAATGCCAGGACAGGAAACGATTGTGCCTTTTCTAGGGTTATTTGTGCCCCATCATTGGCACCTGAGAGCCCAAGACTGCCACCTTTTCCCTGGGCGCAAGCCCGAAGGTGCGTGCCACTTGCGGGTCCGGGAAAATGCCGTTTTTCCGCCCAGAATACCATATGGATGAAGATGCCTCCCTGAGAAAAGCTGCAGGGACAGAAAGCAATTGGACCTTTTCTAGGGTTAATGGGGTCAAATCATTGGCACCTGAGAGCCCAAGGCTGCCACCTTTTCCCTGGGCGCAAAGCTGGACGGTGTGTGCCACGTGCGGATCCAAAAAGTGCCGTTTTTCAGCCCAGAATTCCAGACGGACAAAGATTCCTTCCATGAAAAAGGTGTAAGGACAGAAATGCAGTGTACCTTTTCTAGGGGTAATGGGGCTCCATCATTGGCACCTGAGAGCCCAAGGCTGCCACCTTTTGCCTGGGCGCAAAGCTCGATCGTGTGTTCCACGTCTGGGTCCTGGAAAATGCTGTTTTTCAGCTCAGAATTCCAGAAGGACGAATATTCCTCCCAGGGAAAACGTACCAGGAACAAAGGGATTGTTCCTTTTCTAGAGTTAATGGGGCGCCATCATTGGCACATGAGAGCCCAAGGCTGCCACCTTTTCCCTGAGTGCAAAGTTGGACAGTGCGTATCACTTGCGGGTTCAGGAAAGTGCCGTTTTTCAGCCCAGAATTCCAGACGGACGAAGATTCCTCCCAGGGGAAAGCTGCCAGGACTGAAAGCCATTGTGTCTTTTCTAGTCTTAATGGGGCCCCATCATTGGCACCTGAGAGCCCAAGGCAGCCTCCTTTACCCTTGGCGTGACGCTCAACGGTGCATGCTACGTGGGGGTCCGGGAATGTGGCATTTTTCAGTCCAGAATTCCAGACCAATGAAGATTCCTCCCAGGGAAATGTTGCCACGACACAAAGCCATTGACCATTCTGTATAGGTAATGGGGCCCCATCATTGGCACCTGAGAGCCCAAGGCTGTCAGCTTTACCCTGGTCGCAAAGCTCAAGTGAGCGTGCTGCGTGCGGGTCTGGGATAGTGCCATTTTTCAGCCCAGAATTACAGACCGATGAAGATTCCTCCCAGGGAAAAGGTGCCAGGACAGAAAGCAATTGTTCTTTTTCTAGGGGTAATGGGGCTCCATCATTGGCATGTGAGAGCCCAAAGCTGCCACCTTTACCCAGGTTGCAATACTCGACGGTGCATAGTTGTGCGGGTCAGGGATAGTGCCGTTTTTTCAGCCCAGAATTCCAGACCGATGAAGATTCCTCAGAGGGAAAAGGTGCCAGGACACAAAGCCATTGTGTATTTTGTAAAGGTAATGGGGCCCCATCATTGGCACCTGAGAGCCCAAGACTGCCACCTATTCCCTGGTCGCAAAGCTCGATGGTCCAGGAAAGTGCCGATTATCATCCCAGAATTCCAGACGGATGAAGATTACTCCCATGGAAAAGGTGCCAGGACAGAAAGCGATTTTTGCATTTCTTGGGTTAATGGGGCCCCATCATTGGCACCTGAGAGTCCAAGGCCCCTATTTTTTCCCTGGGCGTAAAGCTGGACGGTGCATGCCACATGCTCTTTTTTAAGCCCAGAATTCCAGACAGACGATGATTCCTCCCTGGGAAAAGGTGCCAGGAGAGAAAGGGATTGTTCCATTTCTTGTGTTAATACGGCCCCTTCGTTGACTCCTGATAGCCCAAGGCTGCCACCTTTTCCCTGGGCTCAATGCTCGACGGAGTGTGCCAGAGGCGGGTAAGGGTAGATGCTGTTTTTCAGCCCAGATTTCCAGAATGACGAAGATTCCTCATATGGAAAACGTTCCGGGACAGAAAGCGATTGTTCCAGTTCTAGGGTAAATGCGGCCCTCTCATTGTCACATGACAGCCCAAGGCTGTCACCTTTTCCCTGGGCTCAAAGGTCGACGGAATGTGCCAGGTGGGGGTCCGGGAAAGTGCCGTTTCTCAGCCCAGAATTCCAGATGGACGAGGATTACTGCTAGGGAAAAAAGTGCCAGGACAGAAAGTGATTGTTCCTTTTCTAGGGTTTATGGGGCCCCATCATTGGCACTTGAAAGCCTATGCTGCCACCTTTTCCCTCGGTGAGCACCCCAACGGTCCCTGTCACATGCGGGTTTTTAAAGCCAGAATTTCAGAAAAATGAACATTCTTCCCTTGGAAATCGTGCCAGGACAGAAAGCGATTCTTTTTTTTCTAGGGTTAATGCGGATCCATCTTAGGCACCTGAGAACCCAAGGCTGCCACCTTTTCCCTGGGCTCAAAGCTCGACAGTGCGGGCGAGGTGCGAGTCTGGGAAAGTTCCAGTTTTCAGCCCAGAATTGCAGAGGGCCCAAGATTCCTCACAGGGAAAAGGTGCCAGGACAGAAAGGGATTGTGCCTTTTCTGAGAGTAATGGGGCCCCATCATTGCCACCTCAGAGCCTAAGACTGCCACCTTTTCCCTGGGCCCAAAGCTTGACGGAGCGTGCCAAGTGCGGGTACGGGAATGTGCCATTTTTCAGCCCAGAATTCCAGAAGGATGAAGATTCCTCCCAGGGAAAATGTGCCAGGACATAAAGCAATTGTTCCTTTTCTAGGTTAATGGAGCCCCATCATTTGCTCCTGAGAGCCCAAGGCTGCCACCTTTTCCCTGGGCTCGAAGCTCGATGGAGTATTCCACGTGCGGGTCCGGGAAAGTGCCGATTTTCTGCCCAGAATTCCAGATGGCCCAAGACTCCTCCCAGGGAAAAGGTGCTGGGACAGAAAACGATTCTGCCTTTTCTAAGAGTAATTGGGCCCATCATTGGCACCTGAGAGCCCAAGGCTGCCACCTTTTCCCTGGGCTCAAAGCTCAACGGAGCGTGCCAAGTGCGGGTGAGGGAAAGTGCCGTGTTTCAGCCCAGAATTCCTTACGGACGAAGATTCCTCCCAGGGAAAAGGTGCCAGGACACAAAGCAATTGTGCCTTTTCTAATGTTAATGCAGCCCCACATTTGGCACCAGAGAGTCACAGGCTGCCACCTCTTCCATGGGCTCAAAGCTCGACGGAGCGTGTCAGTTGCGGGTCAGGGAAAGTGCCGTTTATCAGCGCAGAATTCCAGGAGGTTTAAGATTCTACCCTGGGATAAAGTTCCAAGACAGAAAGCGATTTTTCCATTTCTGGGTTTAAGGCGCCCAATCATTGGTGCCTGAGAGCCCAAGGCTGCCACCTTTTCCCTGGCCTCAAAGCTCGACGGAGTGTGCCAGGTGCGGTTCTGAGAAATCGTAATTTTTTCTGCCCAGATTTCCAGAAAAACCAAGATTCCTCCCTAGAAAAGGTGCCAGGACAGAAAGCGTTTGTTCCTTTTCTAGGGCTATTGGGGCCTCATCATTTGACACCCGACAGCCGAAGGCTGCCACCTTTTCCCTGGGCGCATAGCCCGACGGTGTGTGTCACATGCGGTTTTTTCAGCCCAGAATTCCAGATGGACGATGATTCCTCCCTGGGAAAAGGTGCCAGGATGGAAAGCACTTTCCCAGACCCACACGTGGCAGGCTCCGTCGAGCTTTGTTCCCAGTGAAAAGGTGGCAGGCTTGGGCTGTCAGGTGCCAATGAAGGGGCCCCATTAATCCTTAGAAAAGGAACAATCGCTTTCTGTCCTGGCACATTTTCCCTTGGTGGAATCTTGGTTCGTCTGGAATTCTGGGCTGAAAAACCTGCACCTGGCACGCTCCGTCGGGCTTTGCGCCCAGGGAAAATGTTGAGGCCTTGGACTCTCAGGTGCCAATGATGGGGCCCCATTAACCCAAGAAATGTAAAAATTGCTTTCTGTCCTGGCACCTTTTTCCTGGGAGGAATCTTCGTCCGTCTGGAAATCTGGGCTGAAAAACCGCACTTTCCCTGACTCGCACTTGCCACGCTCCGTCGAGCTTTGCGCCCAGTGAAAAGGTGGCAGTCTTGGGCTCTTAGGTGCCAATGATGGGGCCCCATTAACCCTAGAAAAGGAACAATCACTTTCTGTCCTGGCACCTTTTCGCTGGGAGGAATCTTCGTCTGTCTGGAATTCTGGGCTGAAAAACAGCACTGTCCCGGACCCGCACTTGGCACGCTCCGTCGAGCTTTGAGGCTAGGGAAAAGGTGGCAGCCTTGGGCTCTCAGCTGTCAATGATGGGGCCCCAATACGCTTAGAAAAGGCACAATCGCTTTCTATCCTGGCATGTTTTTTCCAGGGAGGAATAATCGTCCGTCTGGAATTCTGGGCTGAAAAAACTGCATGTGGCACGCAACGTCGGGCTTTGCGCCCAAAGGTGGCAGCCTTGGGCTGTGAGGTGCTAATGATGGGGCCCCATTAACCCTAGAAAAGGAACAAAGGTTTTCTGTCCTGGCACGTTTTCCCAGGGAGGAATCTTGGTTTGTCTGGAAATCTGGGCTGAAAAATTACGCTTTCCCTGACCCGCACCTGGCACGCTCCGTTGTGCTTTGAGCCCAGGGAAAAGGTGGCAGCCTTGGGCTCTCAGGTTCCAAAAGTGGAGCCCCATTAACACTAGAAGAGGAACAATCGCTTTCTGTCCTAGCACATTTTCCCTGCGAGGAATCTTCATCCGTCTGGAAATCTGGTCTGAAAAACCCGCAAATGGCACGCACCGTCGGGCTTTGCGTCCAGGAAAAGGTGACAGCCTTGGCCTCTCAGGTGCCAATGAGCGGGCCCCATTAACCCTAGACCTGGAGCAATTGCTTTCTGTCCTGGCACCTTTTTCCTGGGAGGAATCTTCATCCATCTGGAATTCGGGGATGAAAAACTGCATTTGCCGGACCCGCGCATGGCATGCATCGTCAAGGCTTGAGCCCAGGGAAAAGGTGGCAGCCTTGGGGTCTCAGCTACCAGTGATGGGGCCCCATTTTCTTAGAAAAGGCACAATAGCCTTCTGCCCTGGCACCTTTTCCCAGGGAGGAATCATCGTCCGTCTGGAATTCTGGGCTGAAAAAACCGCATGTGGCATGCACCGTCGGGAAAAGGTGGCAGCCTTTGGCACTCAGGTTCCAATGATGGGGCCCCATTAACCCTAGAAAAGAAACAATTGCTTTCTGTCCTGGCACCTTTTCCCTGGAAGCAATCTTGGGCCGTCTGGAAATCTGGGTTGAAAAATTACGCTTTCCAGAACCGCACCTGGCACACTCCGTCGAGCTTTGAGGCCAGGGGAAAGGCGGCAGCCTTGGGCTCTCAGGTGTCAATGATGGGGCCCCATTAACCCTAGAAAAGGAACAATCCCTTTCTGTCCTGGCACCTTTTCCCTTGGAGGAATCTTAATCCGTCTAGAATTCTGGGATGAAAAAAGGCATTTCCCGGATCTGCAACTGGCATGCACCGTCGATCTTTGAGCCCACGGTAAAGGTGGCAGCCTTGGGCTCTCAGCTGCCAAAGATGGGGCCGCATTCACCTTAGAAAAGGAACAATCGCTTTCTGTCCTGGCGAGTTTCTCCCAGAGAGAAATCATCGTCTGTCTGGAATTCTGGGCTGAATAAAGGGCATGTGGCACGCGCCGTCAGGCTTTGAGCCCAGGGAAAAGGTGACAGCCTTGGGCTGTCAGGTGCCAATGAGGGGGCACCATTGACCCTAGAACTGGAACAATCGCTTTCTGTCCTGGCACTTTTTCCCTGGGAGGAATCTTCGTCAGTCTGGAAATCTGGGCTGAAAAAAGGCACGTACCCTGACCCACACCTGGTACTCTCCGTTGTGCTTTGAGACCAGGGAAAAGGTGGCAGTCTTGGGCTCTGAGTTGCCAATGATGGAGCCCCATTACCCCAAGAAAAGGAACAATCCCTTTCTGTCCTGGCACCTATTCCCTGGGAGGAATCTTGGTCCGTCTGGAATTCTGTGCTGAAAAAAGGCACTTTCCCTTACCCGCATGTGGCACGCATCGTCGATCTTTGAGCTCAGGGAAAAGGTGGCAGCCTTGGGCTCTCAGGTGCCAATGATGGGGCCCCAATATTTTTAGAAAAGGCACAATGGTTTCTGCCCTGGCACCTTTTTCCTGGGAGGAATCTTCATCCATCTTGAATTCTGGGATGAAATACGGCATTTGCCCGACCCGCACATGGCATGCACCGTCGAGGTTTGAGCCCCGGGAAAAGGTGGCAGCCTTGGGCTCTCAGCTGCCAAAGATGGGGCTGCATTAACCCTAGAAAAGGAGCAATCGCTCTCTGTCCCAGCACCTTTTTCCTGGGAGGAATCATCGTTAGTCTGGAATTCAGGGCTGAAAAAACCGCATGTGGCATGCACCGTCGGGCTTTGTGCCCAGGGAAAAGGTGGCAGCCTTCGGCTCTCAGGTGCCAATGATGGGGCCCCATTAACCCTAGAAAAGGAACAAACACTTTCTGTCCTGGCACTTTTTAGTTGGCAGGAATCTTCATCCATCTGGAAATCTGGGCTGAAAAATTATGCTTTCCCGGAACCGCACCTGGCACACTCCGTCGAGCTTTGAGGCCAGGGAAAAGGTGGCAGCCTTGGGCTCTCAGGTGGCAATGATGGTGCCCCGTTACCCCAAGAAAAGGAACAATCCCTTTCTGTCCTGGTACCTTTTCCCAGGGAGGAATCATCGTCCCTCTGGAATTCTGGGCTTTAAAAACTGCATGTGGTAGGCACCGTCAGGCTTTCCGCCCAGGGAAAAGGTGGCAGCCTTGGACTCTCAGGTTCCAGTGATGGGGCCCCATTAACCCAGGAAATGTAAAAATCACTTTCTGTCTTGGCAGCTTTTCCCAGGGTGGAATCTTTGTCTGTCCGGAAATCTGGGCTGAAAAACTACACTTTCCCTGGCCTGAATGTGGCACGCTCCATCGAGGTTTGAGCCCAGGGAAAAGGTGGCAGTCTTGGGCTCTCAGGTGTCAATGATGGGTCCGCATTAACCCTAGAAATTGAACAATCGCTTTCTCCCCTGGCGCTTTATCCCAGGGTAGAATCTTAAACCGCCTGGTATTCCGGGCTGATAAACGGCACTTTCCCTAAACCGCACGTGGCACACTCCGTCGTGCTTTGAGCCCAGAGAAAAGGTGGCAGCCTTGGGCTCTCAGGTGTCAAAAGTGGGCTCACATTAACACTAGAAAAAGAACAATCTCATTCTGTCCAGGCACGTTTTCCCTGGCAGGAATCTTCATCCGTCTGGAATTCTGGGTTGAATAACCCGCAAGTGGCACGCTTCGTCGGACTTTGAGCCCAGGGAAAAGGTGGCAGCCTTGGGCTCTCAGGTGCCAGTGATGGGGCCCAATTACCCCTAGGAAAGGCACAATCACTTTCTGTCTTGGCACATTTTCCCTGGGAGGAATCTTCGTCTGTCTGGAATTCTGGGCTGAAAAATGGCACTTTCCCGAACCCGCACTTGGTACGCTCCATCGAGCTTTGAGCCCAGGCAAAAGGTGGCAGCCTTGGACTCTCAGGTGCCAATGATGGGGCACCACTACTCTTAGAAAAGGAACAATCGCTGTCTGTCCCTGCACCTTATCCCTGGGAGGAATCTTGGGCCGTCTGGAATTCTGGGCTGAAAAATGGCATTTTCCCGGAGACGCACGTGCCACGTTCCGTCGAGATTTGAGCCCAGGGGAAAGGTAGCCACCTTGGGCTCTCAGGTGCCAATGATGGGGCCCCATTAACCTAGAAAAGGAACAAACGCTTTTTGTCCTGGCACATTTTCCCTGGGAGGAATCTTGGGCCGTCTGGAATACTGGGCTGAAAACCGGCATTTTCCCAGACCCCCACCTCGCCTGCACTGTCGAGCTTTGAGGCCAGGGAAAAGGTGGCAGCTTTGGGCTCTCAGGTGTCAATGATGGGGCTGCATTAACCCTAGAAAAGGCACAATCGATTTCTGTCCTGGATGCCTTTTCCCTGGGAGGAATCATCGTTAGTCTGGAATTCTGGGCTGAAAAAACCGCATGTGGCATGCACAGCCAGGCTTTGCGCCCAAGCAAAAGGTGGCAGCCTTGGGCTCTCAGGTGCCAATGATGGTGCCCCATTACCCCTACAAAAGGCACAATGGCTTTCTGTCCTGGCACCTTTTCCCAGGGAGGAATTTTCATCCATCTGGAATTCTGGGCTGAAAACGGCACTTCCCCAGACCTGAAAGTGGAACGCACCGTCGAGCTTTGTGCCCAGGCAAAAGGTGGCAGCCTTGGGCTCTCAGGTGCCAATGATGGGGCCCCATTACTCCTAGAAAAGGCACAATGGCTTTCTGTCCTGGCACCTTTTCCCTGGGAGGAATCTTCATTGGTCTGGAATTCTGGAATGAGAAACGGCAATTTCTGGGACCCTCACGTAGCACGAAGGGTCGAGCTTTGCGCCCAGGGTATAGGAGGCAACCTTGGGCTCTCAGGTGCCAATGATGGGGCCCGATTAACCCTAGAAATGGAACAATTGCTTTCTGTCCCGGGAGCCTCTTCCCTGTGAGGAGTCTTCATCCGTCTGGAATTCTGGGCTGAAAAACGGCACTTTCCCGGACAAGAAAGTGGCACGTGCCGTTGATGTTTGTGCCCAGGGAAAAGGTGGCAGCCTTGGGCTCTCAGGTGCCAATGATGGGGCCCCGTTAACACTAGATAAATAACAATCGATTTCTGACCTGGCACCTTTTCCCTGAGAGGTATCTTCGTCCGTCTGGAATTCTGGGCTGAAAAATGGCACTTCCCCGGACCCGCAAGTGGCACGCGCCGTCGACATTTGCGCCCAGACAAAAGGTGGCCGCCTTGGGCTCTCAGGTGCCAATGATGGGGGCCTCGTTAACACTAGAAAAATAACACTTGCTTTCTGTCCTGACAACTTTTCCCTGAGAGGAATTGACTTCCGTCTGGAATTCTGGGCTGAAAAACGGCCCTTTCCCGGACCCGCACAGGGTATGCATCGTCGAGCTTTGCACCCAGGGAAAAGGTGGCAGCCTTGGGCTCTCAGGTGCCAATGATGGGGCCCAATTAGCATTACAAAATACACAATGGCTTTGTCTCCTGGTACCTTTTCCCAGGGAGGAATCTTCATAGGTCTGGAATTCTGGGCTGAAAAATGGCACTTTCCCGGACCCGCACGTGGAACGCTCCGTCGAGCTTTGCGCCCAGGGAAAAGGTGGCAGCCTTGGGCTCTCAGGTGTCAATTTTGGGGCCCCATTAACCCTAGAAAAGGCACAATCACTTTCTGTCCTGGCACCTTTTCCCTGGGAGAAATCTTCATCGGCCCCGAATTCTGGGATGAGAAACAGCACATTCCTGGACCCGCAAGTGGCACGCACCGTCGAGCTTTGCGCTCAGGGAAAAGGTTGCAGCCTTCGGCTCTCAGGTGCCAATGATGGGTCCCCATTACTCCTAGAAAAGGAGAAATCCATTCCTGTCCTGGCACCTTTTCCCAGGGAGGAATCTTCATCGGTCTGGAATTCTGGAATGAGAAACGGCAATTTCCCAGACCCTCACGTAGCACGCAGGGTCGAGCTTTGCACCCAGGGTATAGGAGGCAACCTTGGGCTCTCAGGTGCAAATGATGGGGCCCGATTAACCCTAGAAACGGAACAATCGCTTTCTGTCCTGGGAGCCTCTTCCCTGTGAGGAGTCTTCATCCGTCTGGAATTCTGGGCTGAAAAACGGCACTTTCCCGGACAAGAAAGTGGCACGCGCCGTTGATGTTTGCGCCCAGGGAAAAGGTGGCAGCCTTGGGCTCTCAGGTGCCAAAGATGGGGCCCCAATATCCCTAGAAAAAGCACAATGGCTTTCTGTCCTGACACCTTTTCCCAGGGAGGAATTGACTTCCGTCTGGAATTCTGGGCTGAAAACGACTCTTTCCCTTACCCGCATGTGGCACGCACCGTCGAGCTTTGCGCCCAGGGAAAAGGTGGCAGCCCTGGGCTCTCAGCTGCCAATTTTGGGGCCCCATTAACCCTAGAAAAGGCACAATCGCTTTCTGTCCTGGCACCTTTTCCCAGGGAGAAATTTTTGCTGGCCTGGAATTCTGGCATGAGAAACGGCACATTCCCGGACTTGGAAGTGGCACGCGCCGTCGACATTTGCGCCCAGGGAAAAGGTGGCAGCCTTGGACTCTCAGGTGCCAAAGATGGGGCCCCATTACCCCTAGAAAAGGCACAATGGCTTTCTGTCCTGACACCTTTTCCCAGAGAGGAATCGACTTCCGTCTGGAATTGTGGGCTGAAAAACGGCCCTTTCCCGGACCCGCACAGGGTATGCACCGTCGAGCTTTGCACCCAGGGAAAAGGTGGCAGCCTTGGGGTCTCAGGTGCCAATCATGGGGCCCCGTTAATACTAGAAAAATAACACTTGCTTTCTGTCCTGGCACCTTTTCCCAGGGAGGAATCTTCGTCCGTCTCGAGTTCGGGGATCAAAAATTGCACTGCCCCAAACCCGCACAAGGTACACACCGTTGAGCTTTGCGCCCAGGGAAAAGGGGGCAGCCTTGGGCTCTCAGGTGCCAATCATGGGGCCCCATTACCCCTACAAAAGGCACAATGGCTTTCTGTCCTGGCACCTTTTCCCAGGGAGGAATCTTCATCGGTTTGGAATTCTGGTCTGAGAATCAGCACTTTCCTGGACCCGCAAGTGGAACGCACCATGGAGCTTTGCGTCCAGGGAAAAGGTGGCAGTCTTGGGCTCTCAGGTGCCAATGATGGGGCCCCATTACCTTTACAAAAAGCACAATGGCTTTCTGTCCTGGCACCTTTTCCCTGGGAGGAGTCTTCATTGGTCTGAAATTCTGGGCTCTAAAATGGCACTTTCTGGGACGAGCACGTGGCACGCACTGTCGTGCTTTACGCCCATGGAAAATGTGGCAGCCCTGGGCTCTCAGCTGCCAATGATGGGGCCTCGTTAACACTAGATAAATAACAATCGATTTCTGACCTGGCACCTTTTCCCTGAGAGGTATCTTCGTCGGTCTGGAATTCTGGGCTGAAAAATGGCACTTCCCCGGACCCGCAAGTGGCACGCGCCGTCGACATTTGCGCCCAGACAAAAGGTGGCAGCCTTGGGATCTCAAGTGCCAATGATGAGGCCCCGTTAACACTAGAAAAATAACACTTGCTTTCTGTCCTGACACCTTTTCCCTGAGAGGAATTGACTTCCGTCTGGAATTCTGGGCTGAAAAACGGCCCTTTCCCGCACCCGCACAGGGTATGCATCGTCAAGCTTTGCACCCAGGGAAAAGGTGGCAGCCTTGGGCTCTCAGGTGCCAATGATGGGGCCCAATTAGCATTACAAAATACACAATGGCTTTGTCTCCTGGTACCTTTTCCCAGGGAGGAATCTTCATAGGTCTGGAATTCTGGGCTGAAAAATGGCACTTTCCCGGACCCGCACGTGGAACGCTCCGTCAAGCTTTGCGCCCAGGGAAAAGGTGGCAGCCTTGGGCTCTCAGGTGTCAATTTTGGGGCCCCATTAACCCTAGAAAAGGCACAATCGCTTTCTGTCCTGGTACCTTTTCCCTGGGAGAAATCTTCATCGGCCCCGAATTCTGGGATGAGAAACAGCACATTCCTGGACCCGCAAGTGGCACGCACCGTCGAGCTTTGCGCTCAGGGAAAAGGTTGCAGCCTTCGGCTCTCAGGTGCTAATGATGGGTCCCCATTACTCCTAGAAAAGGAGAAATCCATTCCTGTCCTGGCACCTTTTCCCAGGGAGGAATCTTCATCGGTCTGGAATTCTGGAATGAGAAACGGCAATTTCCTGGACCCTCACGTAGCACGCATAGTCGAGCTTTGCACCCAGGGTAAAGGTGGCAGCCTTGGGCTCTCAGGTGCAAATGATGGGGCCCGATTAACCCTAGAAATGGAACAATCGCTTTCTGTCCTGGGAGCCTTTTCCCTGTGAGGAGTCTTCATCCGTCTGGAATTCAGGGCTGAAAAATGGCACGTCCCCGGAACCGCACAGGGTACGCACCGTCGAACTTTGCACCCAGGGAAAAGGTGGCAGCCTTGGGCTCTCAGGTGCCAAAGATGGGGCCCTATTATCCCTAGAAAAAGCACAATGGCTTTCTGTCCTGACACCTTTTCCCAGGGAGGAATTGACTTCCGTCTGGAATTCTGGGCTGAAAACGACTCTTTCCCTTACCCGCATGTGGCACGCACCGTCGAGCTTTGCGCCCAGGGAAAAGGTGGCAGACCTGGGCTCTCAGCTGCCAATTTTGGGGCCCCATTAACCCTAGAAAAGGCACAATCGCTTTCTGTCCTGGCACCTTTTCCCAGGGAGAAATTTTTGCTGGCCTGGAATTCTGGCATGAGAAACAGCACATTCCCGGACTTGCAAGTGGCACGCGCCGTCGACATTTGCGCCCAGGGAAAAGGTGGCAGCCTTGGGCTCTCAGGTGCCAAAGATGGGGCCCCATTACCCCTAGAAAAGGCACAATGGCTTTCTGTCCTGACACCTTTTCCCAGAGAGGAATCAACTTCCGTCTGGAATTCTGGGCTGAAAAACGGCCCTTTCCCGGATCCGCACAGGGTATGCACCGTCAAGCTTTGCACCCAGGGAAAAGGTGGCAGCCTTGTGCTCTCAGGTGCCAATCATGCGGCCCCCTTAATACTAGAAAAATAACACTTGCTTTCTGTCCTGGCACCTTTTCCCTGGGAGGAATCTTCGTCTGTCTCGAGTTCGGGGTTCAAAAATTGCACTGCCCCAAACCCGCACAAGGTACACACCGTTGAGCTTTGCACCCAGGGAAAAGGTGGCAGCCTTGGGCTCTCAGGTGCCAATGATGGTGCCCCATTACCCCTACAAAAGGCACAATGGCTTTCTGTCCTGGCACCTTTTCCCAGGGCAGAATCTTCATCAGTTTGGAATTCTGGTCTGAGAATCGGCACTTTCCTGCACCCGCAAGTGGAACGCACCATCGAGCTTTGCGTCCAGGGAAAAGGTGGCAGTCTTGGGCTCTCAGGTGCAAATGATGGGGCCCCGTTAACACTAGATAAATAACAATCGCTTTCTGTCCTGGCACCTTTTCCCTGGGAGGAATATTCGTCCGTCTGGAATTCTGGGCTGAAAAACGGCATTCCCCGGACCCGCAAGTGGAACGCACCGTAGAGCTTTGCACCCAGGGAAAAGGTGGCAGCCTTGGGTTCTCAGCTGCCAATGATGGAGCCCCATTAACCCTAGAAAAGGCACAATCGCTTTCTGTCCTGGCACCTTTTCCCAGGGAGAAATCTTCGCTGGCCTGGAATTCTGGGATGAGAAACGGCACATTCCCGGACTTGCAAGTGGCACGCGCCGTCGACATTTGCGCCAAGGGAAAAGGTGGTAGCCCTGGGCTCTCAGGTGCCAAAGATGGGGCCTCAATATCCCTAGAAAAGGCACAATGGCTTTCTGTCCTGACACCTTTTCCCAGAGAGGAATCGACTTCCGTCTGGAATTCTGGGCTGAAAAACGGCCCTTTCCCGGACCCGCACAGGGTATGCATCGTCAAGCTTTGCACCCAGGGAAAAGGTGGCAGCCTTGGGCTCTCAGGTGCCAATGATGGGGCCCAATTAGCATTACAAAATACACAATGGCTTTGTCTCCTGGTACCTTTTCCCTCTGAGGAATCTTCAGTGGTCTGGAATTCTGCGCTGAAAAATGGCACTTTCCCGGACCCGCACGTGGAACGCTCCGTCAAGCTTTGCGCCCAGGGAAAAGGTGGCAGCCTTGGGCTCTCAGGTGTCAATTTTGGGGCCCCATTAACCCTAGAAAAGGCACAATCGCTTTCTGTCCTGGCACCTTTTCCCTGGGAGGAATTTTCGTCCGTCTGGAATTCTGGGCTGAAAAACGGCACTTCCCCGGACCCGCAAGTGGAACGCACCATCGAGCTTTGTGCCCAGGAAAAACGTGGCATCCTTGGGCTCTCAGGTGCCAAAGATGGGGCCCCATTATCCCTAGAAAGGCACAATGGCTTTCTGTCCTGACATCTTTTCCCAGGGAGGAATTGACTTTCGTCTGGAATTCTGGAATGAGAAACGGCTCTTTCCCTTACCCGCATGTGGCATGCACCGTCGAGCTTTGCGCCCAGGGAAAAGGTGGCAGCCCTGGGCTCTCAGCTGCCAATTTTGGGGCCCCATTAACCCTAGAAAAGGCACAATCGCTTTCTGTCCTGGCACCTTTTCCCAGGGAGAAATCTTCGCTGGCCTGGAATTCTGGGATGAGAAACAGCACATTCCCGGACTTGCAAGTGGCACGCGCCGTCGACATTTGCGCTCAGGGAAAAGGTGGCAGCCTTGGGCTCTCAGGTGCTAAAGATGGGACCCCATTACCTCTAGAAAAGGCACAATGGCTTTCTGTGCTGACACCTTTTCCCAGAGAAGAATCGACTTCCGTCTGGAATTCTGGGCTGAAAAACGGCCCTTTCCCAGACCCGCAGAGGGTATGCACCGTCAAGCTTTGCACCCAGGGAAAACGTGGCAGCCTTGGGCTCTCAGGTGCCAATGATGGGCCCCATTACCCCTAAAAAAAGAACAATCGCTTTCTGTCCTGGGAGCCTCTTCCCTGTGAGGGGTCTTCATCAGTCTGGTATTCAGGGCTGAAAAACGGCACTTTCCCGGACAAGAAAGTGGTACGTGCCGTTGATGTTTGCGCCCAAGGAAACATATTTCAGGGCACATATTTCTTATGGTTTTCAAAAGTAAATCATATGCATCTAAAACTCCAGGGCTGGAGCTTGCTTTCACGGTGAAAAGCACTGTTGTTCCTTAGGGGAAGCTCAACGATCAAAATGCAACTTTGCTTTGCTAACAAGTGAAACAGTCCATTCCTGTCAGACAGAAGGCATCAGGACACATATTTCTTATGGCTTTAGACAGATTCTCATATGCATCTGAGAATCCAGAACTGGATCTTTCTTTCTCGGTGAAAAACAACTTTTTCCTTAGGGGAAGCTCATCTCGCAAACTTTTCAATGTGCAATTTTCTGTGCAACTTTTCGTTGCTAACAAGAGAAACATCTGATTCTTACAAGACAGAAGGCATAAGGACACACATGGCTTATGGCTTTAATAAGTGAATCATATGCATCTGAGAATCCAGGCCTGAATCTTTCTTTCTCCGTGAAAAGCATAGTGGTTCTTTAGAGGAGCTCATCTCGCAAAGTGCAACTAACTCTCCCATGATCTGCTAAAGTGTGCCAAGGTTGATTCGTGCCAGACAGAAGGCTGCAAGATACATATTTTTTATGGATTTGGAAAGAGAATTATATGCATCAGATAATCCATGCCTGGAACTTTCTTATTTGGGAAAAGCACAAGTACCCCTCGAAGCAAGTTCATTTCGCAAAGTGCAAATAGAACTCCCATGGTCCTTTAACAAGAGAAACATGTTGTTCCTGCAAGACAGAACATATAAAGAAACACATTTCTTCTGGTTTTGGAAAGTGAATCCTATGCATCTGAGAATCGAGGCCTGGAGCATTCTTACTCTGGGAAAAGCACAGGTGCTCCTTTTAGGAAGTTCATCTCGCAAAGTGCAGCTAATAGTCACATGCTCTGTTAACAACTGTAAGAGTTGATTCCTGCCAGACAGAAGGCATAAGGACACACATTTCTTATGGCTTTGGTAAGTGAATAATATGCATCTGAGAATCCAGGATTGGATCTTTCTTTCTTGGTGAAAACACAGTTGTTACTTACGGGAAGCTCGTATCGCAAATTGCACCTTTGCTCTTCTAACACGTGAAACTCTTGATTTCTGACAGACAGGAGACATCAGGGCACATATTTCTTATGATTTTGGAAAGTAAATAATATACATCTAAAACTGCAAGGCTGGAGCTTGCTTTCACGGTGCAAAGCACTGTTGTTCCTTAGGGGAAGCTCAACGAGCAAAGTGCAACTTTGCTTTGCTAACAAGTGAAACAGTCGATTCCTCTCAGACAGAAGGCATCAGGACACAGTATTCTTAGGGCTCTGGCTAATGAATCACATGCATCAGAGAATCCAGGACTGGAGCCCTCTTTCTGGATGAAAAGCGCAGTTTTTCCTTAGGGGAAGTTCAGCTTGTAAATAGTAGCATTTTTCGGCTAACAAGTGAAACAGTCGATTCCTGCTTGAAAGAAGGTATCAGGACACATATTTCTTATGGCTTTAGACAGATTCTCATATGCATCTGAGAATCCAGGACTGGATCTTTCTTTCTCGGTGAAAAACAACCTTGTTCCTTAGGGGAAGCTCATCTCGCAACGTGCAACTTTTCGTTGCTAACAAGAGAAACAGCTGATTCTTGCATGACAGCAAGCATAAGGACACACATTTCTTATGACTTTTGTAAGTGAATAATATGCATCCTAGAATCCAGGCCTGGATCTTTCTGTCTCGGTGAAAAACAACTTTGTTCCTTAGGGGAAGCTCAACTCGCAAAGTGCAACTTTCCGTTGCTAACAGAGAAACATCTGATTCTTGCAAGACAGAAAGCATAAGGACACACATCTCTTATGGCTTTTATAAGTGAATCATATGCATTCGAGAATGCAGGTCTGGAGCTTTCTTTCTCGGTGAAAACACAGTTGTTACTTACGGGAAGCTCCTATCGCAAAGTGCACCTTTGCTCTTCTAACACGTGAAACTCTTGATTTCTGACAGACAGGAGACATCAGGGCACATATTTCTTATGGTTTTGGAAAGTAAATCATATACATCTAAAACTCCAGGGCTGGAGCTTGCTTTCACGGTGCAAAGCACTGTTGTTCCTTAGGGGAAGCTCGACGAGCAAAGTGCAACTTTGCTTTGCTAACAAGTGAAACGGTCAATTCCTGTCAGACAGAAGGCATCAGGACACAGTATTCTTATGGCTCTGGCTAGTGAATCACATGCATCAGAGAATCCAGGACTGGAGCTCTCTTTCTGGATGCAAAGCACAGTTGTTCCTTAGGGGAATCTCAACGAGCAAAGTGCAACTTTGCTTTGCTAACAAGTGAAAGATTCGATTCCTGCCAGACAGAAGGCATCAGGACACACATTTCTTATGGCTTCGGTAAGTGAATAATATGCATCTGAGAATCCAGGACTGGATCTTTCTTTCTCGGTGAAAAACAACGTTGTTCCTTACGGGAAGCTCATCTTGCAAAGTGCAACTTTTCGTTGCTAACAAGAGAAACAGCTGATTCTTGCAAGACAGCAAGCATAAGGACACACATTTCTTATGGCTTTGATAAGTGAATCATTTGCATTCGAGAATGCAGGTCTGGAGCTTTCTTTCTTGGTGAAAACACAGTTGTTACTTACGGGAAACTCCTATCGCAAAGTGCACCTTTGTTCTTCTAACACGTGAAACTCTTGATTTCTGACAGACAGGAGACATCAGGGCACATATTTCTTATGATTTTGGAAAGTAAATAATATACATAGAAAACTCCAAGGCTGGAGCTTGCTTTCGCCGTGAAAAGCACTGTTGTTCCTTAGGGGAAGATCAACGAGCAAAGTGCAACTTTGCTTTGCTAACAAGTGAAACGGTCGATTCCTGTCAGACAGAAGGCATCAGGACACAGTATTCTTATGGCTCTGGTTAGTGCATCACATGCATCAGAGAATCCAGGACTGGAGCTCTCTTTCTGGATGCAAAGCACAGTTGTTCTTTAGGAGAAGTTCAGCTTGCAAAGAGTAAGCATTATTCTGCTATCAAGTGAAACAGTCGATTCCCGTCAGAAAGAAGGTATCAGGAAAAACATTTCTTATGGGTTTTGAAAGATTCCCATATGCATCTGAGAATCCAGACCTGGATCTTTCTGTCTCGGTGAAAAACAACCTTGTTCCTTAGGGGAAGCTCATCTCGCAAAGTGCAACTTTTCGTTGCTAACAAGAGAAACAGTCGATTCCTGTCAGACAGAAAGCAAAAGGACACATATTTCTTATGGCTTCGGTAAGTGAATAATATGCGTCTGAGAATCCAGGCCTGGATCTTTCTTTCTCGGTGAAAAACAACCTTGTTCCTTAGGGGAAGCTCATCTCGCAAAGTGCAACTTTTCGTTGCTAACAAGAGAAACAGCTGATTCTTGCAAGACAGAAAGCATAAGGACACACATTTCTTATGGCTTTGGTTAGTGAATAATATGCATCTGAGAATCCAGGACTGGATCTTTCTTTCTCGGTGAAAAACAATTTTGTTCCTTAGGGGAAGCTCATCTCGCAAAGTGCAACTTTTCCTTGCTAACAAGAGAAACATCTGATTCTTTCAAGACAGAAAGCATAAGGACACATATTTTTTATGGCTTGATAAGTGAATCAAATGCATTCGAGAATGCAGGTCTCGAGCTTTCTTTCTTGGTGAAAACACAGTTCTTACGTACGGGAAGCTCCTATCGCAAACTGCACCTTTGCCTTTCTTACACGTGAAACTCTTGATTTCTGACAGACAGGAGACATCAGGGCACATATTTCTTATGGTTTTGGAAAGTCAATCATATACATCTAAAACTCCAGGGCTGGATCTTGGTTTCACGGTGCAAAGCACCGTTGTTCCTTAGGGGAAGCTCAACGAGCAAAGTGCAACTTTGCTTTGCTAACAAGTGAAACAGTCGATTCCTCTCAGACAGAAGGCATCAGGACACAGTATTCTTATGGCTCTGGCTAGTGAATCACATGCATCAGAGAATCCAGGACTGGAGCTCTCTTTCTGGATGCAAAGCACAGTTGTTCCTTAGGGGAATCTCAACGAGCAAAGTGCAACTTTGCTTTGCTAACAAGAGAAACAGTCGATTCCTGTCAGACAGAAGGCATCAGGACACACATTTCTTATGGCTTCGGTAAGTGAATAATATGCCTCTGAGAATCCAGGACTGGATCTTTCTGTCTCGGTGAAAAACAACTTTGTTCCTTAGGGGAAGCTCAACTCGCAAAGTGCAACTTTTCGTTGCTAACAAGAGAAACATCTGATTCCTGCAAGACAGAAAGCAAAAGGACACACATTTCTTATGGCTTTGATAAGTGAATAATATGCATCTGAGAATCCAGGACTGGATCTTTCTTTCTCGGTGAAAAACAATCTTGTTCCTTAGGGGAAGCTCATCTCGCAAAGTGCAAATTTTCGTGCTAACAAGAGAAACACCTGATTCTTGCAAGACAGAAAGCATAAGGACACACATTTCTTATGGCTTTGATAAGTGAATCATATGCATTCGAGAATGCAGGTCTCGAGCTTTCTTTCTTGGTGAAAACACAGTTGTTACTTACGGGAAGCTCGTATCGCAAAGTGCACCTTTGTTCTTCTAACACGTGAAACTCTTGATTTCTGACAGACAGGAGACATCAGGATACATATTTCTTATGGTTTTGGAAAGTAAATCATATACATCTAAAACTCCAAGGCTGGAGCTTGCTTTCGCTGTGAAAAGCACTGTTGTTCCTTAGGGGAAGATCAACGAGCAAAGTGCAACTTTGCTTTGCTAACAAGTGAAACGGTCGATTCCTGTCAGACAGAAGGCATCAGGACACAGTATTCTTATGGCTCTGGTTAGTGAATCACATGCATCAGAGAATCCAGGACTGGAGCTCTCTTTCTGAATGCAAAGCACAGTTGTTCTTTAGGAGAAGTTCAGCTTGCAAAGAGTAAGCATTATTCTGCTATCAAGTGAAACAGTCGATTCCCGTCAGAAAGAAGGTATCAGGAAAAACATTTCTTATGGGTTTTGAAAGATTCCCATATGCATCTGAGAATCCAGACCTGGATCTTTCTGTCTCGGTGAAAAACAACCTTGTTCCTTAGGGGAAGCTCATCTCGCAAAGTGCAACTTTTCGTTGCTAACAAGAGAAACAGTCGATTCCTGTCAGACAGAAAGCAAAAGGACACATATTTCTTATGGCTTCGGTAAGTGAATAATATGCGTCTGAGAATCCAGGCCTGGATCTTTCTTTCTCGGTGAAAAACAACCTTGTTCCTTAGGGGAAGCTCATCTCGCAAAGTGCAACTTTTCGTTGCTAACAAGAGAAACAGCTGATTCTTGCAAGACAGAAAGCATAAGGACACACATTTCTTATGGCTTTGGTTAGTGAATAATATGCATCTGAGAATCCAGGACTGGATCTTTCTTTCTCGGTGAAAAACAATTTTGTTCCTTAGGGGAAGCTCATCTCGCAAAGTGCAACTTTTCCTTGCTAACAAGAGAAACATCTGATTCTTTCAAGACAGAAAGCATAAGGACACATATTTTTTATGGCTTGATAAGTGAATCAAATGCATTCGAGAATGCAGGTCTCGAGCTTTCTTTCTTGGTGAAAACACAGTTCTTACGTACGGGAAGCTCCTATCGCAAACTGCACCTTTGCCTTTCTTACACGTGAAACTCTTGATTTCTGACAGACAGGAGACATCAGGGCACATATTTCTTATGGTTTTGGAAAGTCAATCATATACATCTAAAACTCCAGGGCTGGATCTTGGTTTCACGGTGCAAAGCACCGTTGTTCCTTAGGGGAAGCTCAACGAGCAAAGTGCAACTTTGCTTTGCTAACAAGTGAAACAGTCGATTCCTCTCAGACAGAAGGCATCAGGACACAGTATTCTTATGGCTCTGGCTAGTGAATCACATGCATCAGAGAATCCAGGACTGGAGCTCTCTTTCTGGATGCAAAGCACAGTTGTTCCTTAGGGGAATCGCAACGAGCAAAGTGCAACTTTGCTTTGCTAACAAGAGAAACAGTCGATTCCTGTCAGACAGAAGGCATCAGGACACACATTTCTTATGGCTTCGGTAAGTGAATAATATGCCTCTGAGAATCCAGGACTGGATCTTTCTGTCTCGGTGAAAAACAACTTTGTTCCTTAGGGGAAGCTCAACTCGCAAAGTGCAACTTTTCGTTGCTAACAAGAGAAACATCTGATTCCTGCAAGACAGAAAGCAAAAGGACACACATTTCTTATGGCTTTGATAAGTGAATAATATGCATCTGAGAATCCAGGACTGGATCTTTCTTTCTCGGTGAAAAACAATCTTGTTCCTTAGGGGAAGCTCATCTCGCAAAGTGCAAATTTTCGTGCTAACAAGAGAAACACCTGATTCTTGCAAGACAGAAAGCATAAGGACACACATTTCTTATGGCTTTGATAAGTGAATCATATGCATTCGAGAATGCAGGTCTCGAGCTTTCTTTCTTGGTGAAAACACAGTTGTTACTTACGGGAAGCTCGTATCGCAAAGTGCACCTTTGTTCTTCTAACACGTGAAACTCTTGATTTCTGACAGACAGGAGACATCAGGGTACATATTTCTTATGGTTTTGGAAAGTAAATCATATACATCTAAAACTCCAAGGCTGGAGCTTGCTTTCGCTGTGAAAAGCACTGTTGTTCCTTAGGGGAAGATCAACGAGCAAAGTGCAACTTTGCTTTGCTAACAAGTGAAACGGTCGATTCCTGTCAGACAGAAGGCATCAGGACACAGTATTCTTATGGCTCTGGTTAGTGAATCACATGCATCAGAGAATCCAGGACTGGAGCTCTCTTTCTGAATGCAAAGCACAGTTGTTCCTTAGGGGAATCTCAACGAGCAAAGTGCAACTTTGCTTTGCTAACAAGTGAAACAGTCATTTCCTGTCAGAGAGAAGGGATTAGGACACACATTTCTTATGGCTTCGGTAAGTGAATAATATGCATCTGAGAATCCAGGATTGGATCTTTCTTTCTCGGTGAAAAACAACTTTGTTCCTTAGGGGAAGCTCATCTCGCAAAGTGCAACTTTTCGTTGCTAACAAGAGAAACAGCTGATTCTTGCAAGACAGCAAGCATAAGGACACACATTTCTTATGGCTTTGATAAGTGAATAATATGCATCTTAGAATCGAGGCCTGGATCTTTCTGTCTCGGTGAAAGACAACTTTGTACCTTAGGGGAAATGCAACTTTTCGTTGCTCACAAGAGAAACAGCTGATTCTTGCAAGACAGAAAGAATAAGGACACACATTTCTTATGGCTTTGGTAAGTGAATAATATGCATCTGAGAATCCGGGACTGGATCTTTCTTTCTCGGTGAAAAACAACTTTGTTCCTTAGGGGAGGCTCATCTCGCAAAGTGCAACTTTTCGTTGCTAACAAGAGAAACAGCTGATTCTTGCAAGACAGAAGGCATAAGGACACACATTTTTTAAGGCTTTGGTAAGTGAATAATATGCATCTGAGAATCCTGGCCTGCATCTTTCTGTCTCGGTGAAAAACAACTTTGTTCCTTAGGGGAAGCTCAACTCGCAAAATGCAAATTTTCGTTGCTAACATAAGAAACAGCTGATTCTTGCAAGACAGAAAGCAAAAGGACACACATTCCTTATGGCTTTGATAAGTGAATCAAATGCATTCGAGAATGCAGGTCTCGAGCTTTCTTTCTTGGTGAAAACACAGGTGTTACGTACGGGAAGCTCCTATCGCAAAGTGCACCTTTGCTCTTCTAACACGTGAAACTCTTGATTTCTGACAGACAGGAGACATCAGGGCACATATTTCTTATGGTTTTGGAAAGTAAATCATATACATCTAAAACTCTAAGGCTGGAGCTTGCTTTCGCTGTGCAAAGCACTCTTGTTCCTTAGGGGAAGCTCAAAGAGCAACGTGCAACTTTGCTTTGCTAACAAGTGAAACGGTCAATTCCTGTCAGACAGAAGGCATCAGGACACAGTATTCTTATGGCTCTGGCTAGTGAATCACATGCATCAGAGAATCCAGGACTGGAGCTCTCTTTCTGGATGCAAAGCACAGTTGTTCCTTAGGGGAATCTCAACGAGCAAAGTGCAACTTTGCTTTGCTAACAAGTGAAAGATTCGATTCCTGCCAGACAGAAGGCATCAGGACACACATTTCTTATGGCTTCGGTAAGTGAATAATATGCATCTGAGAATCCAGGACTGGATCTTTCTTTCTCGGTGAAAAACAACGTTGTTCCTTACGGGAAGCTCATCTTGCAAAGTGCAACTTTTCGTTGCTAACAAGAGAAACAGCTGATTCTTGCAAGACAGCAAGCATAAGGACACACATTTCTTATGGCTTTGATAAGTGAATCATTTGCATTCGAGAATGCAGGTCTGGAGCTTTCTTTCTTGGTGAAAACACAGTTGTTACTTACGGGAAACTCCTATCGCAAAGTGCACCTTTGTTCTTCTAACACGTGAAACTCTTGATTTCTGACAGACAGGAGACATCAGGGCACATATTTCTTATGATTTTGGAAAGTAAATAATATACATAGAAAACTCCAAGGCTGGAGCTTGCTTTCGCCGTGAAAAGCACTGTTGTTCCTTAGGGGAAGATCAACGAGCAAAGTGCAACTTTGCTTTGCTAACAAGTGAAACGGTCGATTCCTGTCAGACAGAAGGCATCAGGACACAGTATTCTTATGGCTCTGGTTAGTGCATCACATGCATCAGAGAATCCAGGACTGGAGCTCTCTTTCTGGATGCAAAGCACAGTTGTTCTTTAGGAGAAGTTCAGCTTGCAAAGAGTAAGCATTATTCTGCTATCAAGTGAAACAGTCGATTCCCGTCAGAAAGAAGGTATCAGGAAAAACATTTCTTATGGGTTTTGAAAGATTCCCATATGCATCTGAGAATCCAGACCTGGATCTTTCTGTCTCGGTGAAAAACAACCTTGTTCCTTAGGGGAAGCTCATCTCGCAAAGTGCAACTTTTCGTTGCTAACAAGAGAAACAGTCGATTCCTGTCAGACAGAAAGCAAAAGGACACATATTTCTTATGGCTTCGGTAAGTGAATAATATGCGTCTGAGAATCCAGGCCTGGATCTTTCTTTCTCGGTGAAAAACAACCTTGTTCCTTAGGGGAAGCTCATCTCGCAAAGTGCAACTTTTCGTTGCTAACAAGAGAAACAGCTGATTCTTGCAAGACAGAAAGCATAAGGACACACATTTCTTATGGCTTTGGTTAGTGAATAATATGCATCTGAGAATCCAGGACTGGATCTTTCTTTCTCGGTGAAAAACAATTTTGTTCCTTAGGGGAAGCTCATCTCGCAAAGTGCAACTTTTCCTTGCTAACAAGAGAAACATCTGATTCTTTCAAGACAGAAAGCATAAGGACACATATTTTTTATGGCTTGATAAGTGAATCAAATGCATTCGAGAATGCAGGTCTCGAGCTTTCTTTCTTGGTGAAAACACAGTTCTTACGTACGGGAAGCTCCTATCGCAAACTGCACCTTTGCCTTTCTTACACGTGAAACTCTTGATTTCTGACAGACAGGAGACATCAGGGCACATATTTCTTATGGTTTTGGAAAGTCAATCATATACATCTAAAACTCCAGGGCTGGATCTTGGTTTCACGGTGCAAAGCACCGTTGTTCCTTAGGGGAAGCTCAACGAGCAAAGTGCAACTTTGCTTTGCTAACAAGTGAAACAGTCGATTCCTCTCAGACAGAAGGCATCAGGACACAGTATTCTTATGGCTCTGGCTAGTGAATCACATGCATCAGAGAATCCAGGACTGGAGCTCTCTTTCTGGATGCAAAGCACAGTTGTTCCTTAGGGGAATCTCAACGAGCAAAGTGCAACTTTGCTTTGCTAACAAGAGAAACAGTCGATTCCTGTCAGACAGAAGGCATCAGGACACACATTTCTTATGGCTTCGGTAAGTGAATAATATGCCTCTGAGAATCCAGGACTGGATCTTTCTGTCTCGGTGAAAAACAACCTTGTTCCTTAGGGGAAGCTCAACTCGCAAAGTGCAACTTTTCGTTGCTAACAAGAGAAACATCTGATTCCTGCAAGACAGAAAGCATAAGGACACACATTTCTTATGGCTTTGATAAGTGAATAATATGCATCTGAGAATCCAGGACTGGATCTTTCTTTCTCGGTGAAAAACAATCTTGTTCCTTAGGGGAAGCTCATCTCGCAAAGTGCAAATTTTCGTGCTAACAAGAGAAACACCTGATTCTTGCAAGACAGAAAGCATAAGGACACACATTTCTTATGGCTTTGATAAGTGAATCATATGCATTCGAGAATGCAGGTCTCGAGCTTTCTTTCTTGGTGAAAACACAGTTGTTACTTACGGGAAGCTCGTATCGCAAAGTGCACCTTTGTTCTTCTAACACGTGAAACTCTTGATTTCTGACAGACAGGAGACATCAGGGTACATATTTCTTATGGTTTTGGAAAGTAAATCATATACATCTAAAACTCCAAGGCTGGAGCTTGCTTTCGCTGTGAAAAGCACTGTTGTTCCTAAGGGGAAGATCAACGAGCAAAGTGCAACTTTGCTTTGCTAACAAGTGAAACGGTCGATTCCTGTCAGACAGAAGGCATCAGGACACAGTATTCTTATGGCTCTGGTTAGTGAATCACATGCATCAGAGAATCCAGGACTGGAGCTCTCTTTCTGAATGCAAAGCACAGTTGTTCCTTAGGGGAATCTCAACGAGCAAAGTGCAACTTTGCTTTGCTAACAAGTGAAACAGTCATTTCCTGTCAGAGAGAAGGGATTAGGACACACATTTCTTATGGCTTCGGTAAGTGAATAATATGCATCTGAGAATCCAGGATTGGATCTTTCTTTCTCGGTGAAAAACAACTTTGTTCCTTAGGGGAAGCTCATCTCGCAAAGTGCAACTTTTCGTTGCTAACAAGAGAAACAGCTGATTCTTGCAAGACAGCAAGCATAAGGACACACATTTCTTATGGCTTTGGTAAGTGAATAATATGCATCTGAGAATCCGGGACTGGATCTTTCTTTCTCGGTGAAAAACAACTTTGTTCCTTAGGGGAGGCTCATCTCGCAAAGTGCAACTTTTCGTTGCTAACAAGAGAAACAGCTGATTCTTGCAAGACAGAAGGCATAAGGACACACATTTTTTAAGGCTTTGGTAAGTGAATAATATGCATCTGAGAATCCTGGCCTGCATCTTTCTGTCTCGGTGAAAAACAACTTTGTTCCTTAGGGGAAGCTCAACTCGCAAAATGCAAATTTTCGTTGCTAACATAAGAAACAGCTGATTCTTGCAAGACAGAAAGCAAAAGGACACACATTCCTTATGGCTTTGATAAGTGAATCAAATGCATTCGAGAATGCAGGTCTCGAGCTTTCTTTCTTGGTGAAAACACAGGTGTTACGTACGGGAAGCTCCTATCGCAAAGTGCACCTTTGCTCTTCTAACACGTGAAACTCTTGATTTCTGACAGACAGGAGACATCAGGGCACATATTTCTTATGGTTTTGGAAAGTAAATCATATACATCTAAAACTCCAAGGCTGGAGCTTGCTTTCGCTGTGCAAAGCACTCTTGTTCCTTAGGGGAAGCTCAAAGAGCAACGTGCAACTTTGCTTTGCTAACAAGTGAAACGGTCGATTCCTGTCAGACAGAAGGCATCAGGACACAGTGTTCGTATGGCTCTGGTTAGTGAATAACATGCATCAGAGAATCCAGGACTGGAGCCATCTTTCTGGATGCAAAGCGCAGTTGTTCCTTAGGGGAAGTTCAGCTTGTAAATAGTAGCATTTTTCGGCTAACAAGAGAAACAATCGATTCCTCTCAGAAAGAATGCATCAGGACACATATTTCTTATAGGTTTAGAAAGATTCTCATATGCATCTGAGAATCCAGGACTGGATTTTTCTTTCTCGGTGAAAAACAACCTTGTTCCTTAGGGGAAGCTCATCTCGCAAAGTGCAACTTTTCGTTGCTAACAAGAGAAACAGCTGATTCTTGCAAGACAGCAAGCATAAGGACACACATTTCTTATGGCTTTGGTAAGTGAATAATATGCATCTGACAATCCAGGCCTGGATCTTTCTCGGTGAAAAAGAACTTTGTACCTTAGGGGAAGCTCAACTCGCAAAGTGCAACTTTTTGTTGCTAACAAGAGAAAAATCTGATTCTTTCAAGACAGAAAGCATAAGGACACACATTTCTTATGGCTTTGATAATTGAATCATATGCATTCGAGAATGCAGGTCTCGAGCTTGCTTTCTTTCTTGGTGAAAACACAGTTGTTACTTACGGGAAGCTCGTATCGCAAAGTGCACCTTTGTTCTTCTAACACGTGAAACTCTTGATTTCTGACAGACAGGAGACATCAGGGTACATATTTCTTATGGTTTTGGAAAGTAAATCATATACATCTAAAACTCCAAGGCTGGAGCTTGCTTTCGCTGTGAAAAGCACTCTTGTTCCTTAGGGGAAGATCAACGAGCAAAGTGCAACTTTGCTTTGCTAACAAGTGAAACGGTCGATTCCTGTCAGAGAGAAGGCATCAGGACACAGTATTCTTATGGCTCTGGCTAGTGAATCACATGCATCAGAGAATCCAGGACTGGAGCTCTCTTTCTGGATGCAAAGCACAGTTGTTCCTTAGGGGAATCTCAACAAGCAAAGTGCAACTTTGCTTTGCTAACAAGTGAAACAGTCGATTCCTGTCAGAGAGAAGGCATTAGGACACACAATTTTTATGGCTTCGGTAAGTGAATAATATGCATCTGAGAATCCAGGATTGGATCTTTCTGTCTCGGTGAAAAACAACTTTGTTCCTTAGCGGAAGCTCATCTCGCAAAGTGCAACTTTTCGTTGCTAACAAGAGAAACAGCTGATTCTTGCAAGACAGCACCTAGAAGGACACACATTTCTTATGGCTTTGATAAGTGAATAATATGCATCTTAGAATCGAGGCCTGGATCTTTCTGTCTCGGTGAAAGACAACTTTGTACCTTAGGGGAAGTACAACTTTTCGTTGCTAACAAGAGAAACAGCTGATTCTTTCAAGAGAGAAAGCAAAAGGGCACACATTTCTTATAGCTTTGATAAGTGAATCATATGAATTTGAGAATGCAGGTCTGGAGCTTTCTTTCTTGGTGAAAACACACTTGTTACCTACGGGAAGCTCCTATCGCAAAGAGCACCTTTGCTCTTCTAACACGTGAAACTCTTGATTTCTGACAGACAGGAGACATCAGGGCACATATTTCTTATGGTTTTGGAAAGTAAATCATATACATCTAAACTCCAGGGCTGGAGCTTGCTTTCGCTGTGAAAACACTGTTGTCCTTAGGGGAAGTTCAACGAGCAAAGTGCAACTTTGCTTTGCTAACAAGTGAAACGGTCGATTCCTGTCAGACAGAAGGCGTCAGGACACACATTTCTTATGGCTTCGGTAAGTGAATAATATGCATCTGAGAATCCAGGCCTGGATCTTTCTGTCTCGGTGAAAAACAACTTTGTTCCTTAGGGGAAGCTCAACTCGCAAAGTGCAACTTTTCGTTGCTAACAAGAGAAACATCTGATTCTTGCAAGACAGAAACCATAAGGACACACATTTCTTATGGCTTCGGTAAGTGAATAATATGCATCTGAGAATCCAGGATTGGATCTTTCTTTCTCGGTGAAAAACAACTTTGTTCCTTAGGGGAAGCTCAACTCGCAAAGTGCAACTTTTCCTTCCTAACAAGAGAAAAATCTGATTCTTGCAAAACAGAAAGCATAAGGACACACATTTCTTATGGCTTTGATAAGTGAATCATATGCATTCGAGAATGCAGGTCTCGAGCTTTCTTTGTTGGTGAAAACACAGTTGTTACTTACGGGAAGCTCGTTTCGCAAAGTGCACCTTTGCTCTTCTAAGCCGTGAAACTCTTGATTTCTGACAGACAGGAGACATCAGGGTACATATTTCTTATGGTTTTGGAAAGTAAATCATATACATCTAAAACTCCAAGGCTGAAGCTTGCTTTCGCTGTGCAAAACACTGTTGTTCATTAGGTGAAGCTCAACGAGCAAAGTGCAACTTTGCTTTGCTAACAAGTGAAACAGTCATTTCCTGTCAGAGAGAAGGCATCAGGACACACATTTCTTATGGCTTCGGTAAGTGAATAATATGCATCTGAGAATCCAGGCCTGGATCTTTCTTTCTCGGTGAAAAACAATCTTGTTCTTTAGGGGAAGCTCATCTCGCAAAATGCAAATTTTCGTCCTAACAAGAGAAACAGCTGATTCTTGCAAGACAGAAAGCATAAAAACACACATTTCTTATGGCTTTGATAAGTGAATAATATGCATCTGAGAATCCAGGATTGGATCTTTCTTTCTTGGTGAAAACACAGTTGTTACTTACGGGAAGCTCCTATAGCAAAGTGCACCTTTGTTCTAACACGTGAAACTCTTGATTTCTGACAGACAGGAGACATCAGGGCACATGTTTCTTATGGTTTTGGAAAGTAAATCATATACATCTAAAACTCCAGGGCTGGAGCTTGCTTTCACGGTGCAAAGCACTGTTGTTCCTTAGGGGAAGCTCAATGAGCAAAGTGCAACTTTGCTTTGCTAACAAGTGAAACGGTCGATTCCTGTCAGAGAGAAGGCATCAGGACACAGTATTCTTATGGCTCTGGTTAGTGCATCACATGCATCAGAGAATCCAGGACTGGAGCTCTCTTTCTGGATGCAAAGCACAGTTGTTCTTTACGAGAAGTTCAGCTTGCAAAAAGTAAGCATTATTCTGCTATCAAGTGAAACAGTCGATTCCCGTCAGAAAGAAGGTATCAGGACACACATTTCTTATGGGTTTTGAAAGATTCCCATATGCATCTGAGAATCCAGGACTGGATCTTTCTTTCTCGGTGAAAAACAACCTTGTTCCTTAGGGGAAGCTCATCTCGCAAAGTGCAACTTTTCCTTGCTAACAAGAGAAACATCTGATTCTTTCAAGACAGAAAGCATAAGGACACATATTTTTTATGGCTTGATAAGTGAATCAAATGCATTCGAGAATGCAGGTCTCGAGCTTTCTTTCTTGGTGAAAACACAGTTCTTACGTACGGGAAGCTCCTATCGCAAACTGCACCTTTGCCTTTCTTACACGTGAAACTCTTGATTTCTGACAGACAGGAGACATCAGGGCACATATTTCTTATGGTTTTGGAAAGTCAATCATATACATCTAAAACTCCAGGGCTGGATCTTGGTTTCACGGTGCAAAGCACCGTTGTTCCTTAGGGGAAGCTCAACGAGCAAAGTGCAACTTTGCTTTGCTAACAAGTGAAACAGTCGATTCCTCTCAGACAGAAGGCATCAGGACACAGTATTCTTATGGCTCTGGCTAGTGAATCACATGCATCAGAGAATCCAGGACTGGAGCTCTCTTTCTGGATGCAAAGCACAGTTGTTCCTTAGGGGAATCGCAACGAGCAAAGTGCAACTTTGCTTTGCTAACAAGAGAAACAGTCGATTCCTGTCAGACAGAAGGCATCAGGACACACATTTCTTATGGCTTCGGTAAGTGAATAATATGCCTCTGAGAATCCAGGACTGGATCTTTCTGTCTCGGTGAAAAACAACTTTGTTCCTTAGGGGAAGCTCAACTCGCAAAGTGCAACTTTTCGTTGCTAACAAGAGAAACATCTGATTCCTGCAAGACAGAAAGCAAAAGGACACACATTTCTTATGGCTTTGATAAGTGAATAATATGCATCTGAGAATCCAGGACTGGATCTTTCTTTCTCGGTGAAAAACAATCTTGTTCCTTAGGGGAAGCTCATCTCGCAAAGTGCAAATTTTCGTGCTAACAAGAGAAACACCTGATTCTTGCAAGACAGAAAGCATAAGGACACACATTTCTTATGGCTTTGATAAGTGAATCATATGCATTCGAGAATGCAGGTCTCGAGCTTTCTTTCTTGGTGAAAACACAGTTGTTACTTACGGGAAGCTCGTATCGCAAAGTGCACCTTTGTTCTTCTAACACGTGAAACTCTTGATTTCTGACAGACAGGAGACATCAGGGTACATATTTCTTATGGTTTTGGAAAGTAAATCATATACATCTAAAACTCCAAGGCTGGAGCTTGCTTTCGCTGTGAAAAGCACTGTTGTTCCTTAGGGGAAGATCAACGAGCAAAGTGCAACTTTGCTTTGCTAACAAGTGAAACGGTCGATTCCTGTCAGACAGAAGGCATCAGGACACAGTATTCTTATGGCTCTGGTTAGTGAATCACATGCATCAGAGAATCCAGGACTGGAGCTCTCTTTCTGAATGCAAAGCACAGTTGTTCCTTAGGGGAATCTCAACGAGCAAAGTGCAACTTTGCTTTGCTAACAAGTGAAACAGTCATTTCCTGTCAGAGAGAAGGGATTAGGACACACATTTCTTATGGCTTCGGTAAGTGAATAATATGCATCTGAGAATCCAGGATTGGATCTTTCTTTCTCGGTGAAAAACAACTTTGTTCCTTAGGGGAAGCTCATCTCGCAAAGTGCAACTTTTCGTTGCTAACAAGAGAAACAGCTGATTCTTGCAAGACAGCAAGCATAAGGACACACATTTCTTATGGCTTTGATAAGTGAATAATATGCATCTTAGAATCGAGGCCTGGATCTTTCTGTCTCGGTGAAAGACAACTTTGTACCTTAGGGGAAATGCAACTTTTCGTTGCTCACAAGAGAAACAGCTGATTCTTGCAAGACAGAAAGAATAAGGACACACATTTCTTATGGCTTTGGTAAGTGAATAATATGCATCTGAGAATCCGGGACTGGATCTTTCTTTCTCGGTGAAAAACAACTTTGTTCCTTAGGGGAGGCTCATCTCGCAAAGTGCAACTTTTCGTTGCTAACAAGAGAAACAGCTGATTCTTGCAAGACAGAAGGCATAAGGACACACATTTTTTAAGGCTTTGGTAAGTGAATAATATGCATCTGAGAATCCTGGCCTGCATCTTTCTGTCTCGGTGAAAAACAACTTTGTTCCTTAGGGGAAGCTCAACTCGCAAAATGCAAATTTTCGTTGCTAACATAAGAAACAGCTGATTCTTGCAAGACAGAAAGCAAAAGGACACACATTCCTTATGGCTTTGATAAGTGAATCAAATGCATTCGAGAATGCAGGTCTCGAGCTTTCTTTCTTGGTGAAAACACAGGTGTTACGTACGGGAAGCTCCTATCGCAAAGTGCACCTTTGCTCTTCTAACACGTGAAACTCTTGATTTCTGACAGACAGGAGACATCAGGGCACATATTTCTTATGGTTTTGGAAAGTAAATCATATACATCTAAAACTCTAAGGCTGGAGCTTGCTTTCGCTGTGCAAAGCACTCTTGTTCCTTAGGGGAAGCTCAAAGAGCAACGTGCAACTTTGCTTTGCTAACAAGTGAAACGGTCAATTCCTGTCAGACAGAAGGCATCAGGACACAGTATTCTTATGGCTCTGGCTAGTGAATCACATGCATCAGAGAATCCAGGACTGGAGCTCTCTTTCTGGATGCAAAGCACAGTTGTTCCTTAGGGGAATCTCAACGAGCAAAGTGCAACTTTGCTTTGCTAACAAGTGAAAGATTCGATTCCTGCCAGACAGAAGGCATCAGGACACACATTTCTTATGGCTTCGGTAAGTGAATAATATGCATCTGAGAATCCAGGACTGGATCTTTCTTTCTCGGTGAAAAACAACGTTGTTCCTTACGGGAAGCTCATCTTGCAAAGTGCAACTTTTCGTTGCTAACAAGAGAAACAGCTGATTCTTGCAAGACAGCAAGCATAAGGACACACATTTCTTATGGCTTTGATAAGTGAATCATTTGCATTCGAGAATGCAGGTCTGGAGCTTTCTTTCTTGGTGAAAACACAGTTGTTACTTACGGGAAACTCCTATCGCAAAGTGCACCTTTGTTCTTCTAACACGTGAAACTCTTGATTTCTGACAGACAGGAGACATCAGGGCACATATTTCTTATGATTTTGGAAAGTAAATAATATACATAGAAAACTCCAAGGCTGGAGCTTGCTTTCGCCGTGAAAAGCACTGTTGTTCCTTAGGGGAAGATCAACGAGCAAAGTGCAACTTTGCTTTGCTAACAAGTGAAACGGTCGATTCCTGTCAGACAGAAGGCATCAGGACACAGTATTCTTATGGCTCTGGTTAGTGCATCACATGCATCAGAGAATCCAGGACTGGAGCTCTCTTTCTGGATGCAAAGCACAGTTGTTCTTTAGGAGAAGTTCAGCTTGCAAAGAGTAAGCATTATTCTGCTATCAAGTGAAACAGTCGATTCCCGTCAGAAAGAAGGTATCAGGAAAAACATTTCTTATGGGTTTTGAAAGATTCCCATATGCATCTGAGAATCCAGACCTGGATCTTTCTGTCTCGGTGAAAAACAACCTTGTTCCTTAGGGGAAGCTCATCTCGCAAAGTGCAACTTTTCGTTGCTAACAAGAGAAACAGTCGATTCCTGTCAGACAGAAAGCAAAAGGACACATATTTCTTATGGCTTCGGTAAGTGAATAATATGCGTCTGAGAATCCAGGCCTGGATCTTTCTTTCTCGGTGAAAAACAACCTTGTTCCTTAGGGGAAGCTCATCTCGCAAAGTGCAACTTTTCGTTGCTAACAAGAGAAACAGCTGATTCTTGCAAGACAGAAAGCATAAGGACACACATTTCTTATGGCTTTGGTTAGTGAATAATATGCATCTGAGAATCCAGGATTGGATCTTTCTTTCTCGGTGAAAAACAACTTTGTTCCTTAGGGGAAGCTCATCTCGCAAAGTGCAACTTTTCGTTGCTAACAAGAGAAACAGCTGATTCTTGCAAGACAGCAAGCATAAGGACACACATTTCTTATGGCTTTGGTAAGTGAATAATATGCATCTGAGAATCCGGGACTGGATCTTTCTTTCTCGGTGAAAAACAACTTTGTTCCTTAGGGGAGGCTCATCTCGCAAAGTGCAACTTTTCGTTGCTAACAAGAGAAACAGCTGATTCTTGCAAGACAGAAGGCATAAGGACACACATTTTTTAAGGCTTTGGTAAGTGAATAATATGCATCTGAGAATCCTGGCCTGCATCTTTCTGTCTCGGTGAAAAACAACTTTGTTCCTTAGGGGAAGCTCAACTCGCAAAATGCAAATTTTCGTTGCTAACATAAGAAACAGCTGATTCTTGCAAGACAGAAAGCAAAAGGACACACATTCCTTATGGCTTTGATAAGTGAATCAAATGCATTCGAGAATGCAGGTCTCGAGCTTTCTTTCTTGGTGAAAACACAGGTGTTACGTACGGGAAGCTCCTATCGCAAAGTGCACCTTTGCTCTTCTAACACGTGAAACTCTTGATTTCTGACAGACAGGAGACATCAGGGCACATATTTCTTATGGTTTTGGAAAGTAAATCATATACATCTAAAACTCCAAGGCTGGAGCTTGCTTTCGCTGTGCAAAGCACTCTTGTTCCTTAGGGGAAGCTCAAAGAGCAACGTGCAACTTTGCTTTGCTAACAAGTGAAACGGTCGATTCCTGTCAGACAGAAGGCATCAGGACACAGTGTTCGTATGGCTCTGGTTAGTGAATAACATGCATCAGAGAATCCAGGACTGGAGCCATCTTTCTGGATGCAAAGCGCAGTTGTTCCTTAGGGGAAGTTCAGCTTGTAAATAGTAGCATTTTTCGGCTAACAAGAGAAACAATCGATTCCTCTCAGAAAGAATGCATCAGGACACATATTTCTTATAGGTTTAGAAAGATTCTCATATGCATCTGAGAATCCAGGACTGGATTTTTCTTTCTCGGTGAAAAACAACCTTGTTCCTTAGGGGAAGCTCATCTCGCAAAGTGCAACTTTTCGTTGCTAACAAGAGAAACAGCTGATTCTTGCAAGACAGCAAGCATAAGGACACACATTTCTTATGGCTTTGGTAAGTGAATAATATGCATCTGACAATCCAGGCCTGGATCTTTCTCGGTGAAAAAGAACTTTGTACCTTAGGGGAAGCTCAACTCGCAAAGTGCAACTTTTTGTTGCTAACAAGAGAAAAATCTGATTCTTTCAAGACAGAAAGCATAAGGACACACATTTCTTATGGCTTTGATAATTGAATCATATGCATTCGAGAATGCAGGTCTCGAGCTTGCTTTCTTTCTTGGTGAAAACACAGTTGTTACTTACGGGAAGCTCGTATCGCAAAGTGCACCTTTGTTCTTCTAACACGTGAAACTCTTGATTTCTGACAGACAGGAGACATCAGGGTACATATTTCTTATGGTTTTGGAAAGTAAATCATATACATCTAAAACTCCAAGGCTGGAGCTTGCTTTCGCTGTGAAAAGCACTCTTGTTCCTTAGGGGAAGATCAACGAGCAAAGTGCAACTTTGCTTTGCTAACAAGTGAAACGGTCGATTCCTGTCAGAGAGAAGGCATCAGGACACAGTATTCTTATGGCTCTGGCTAGTGAATCACATGCATCAGAGAATCCAGGACTGGAGCTCTCTTTCTGGATGCAAAGCACAGTTGTTCCTTAGGGGAATCTCAACAAGCAAAGTGCAACTTTGCTTTGCTAACAAGTGAAACAGTCGATTCCTGTCAGAGAGAAGGCATTAGGACACACAATTTTTATGGCTTCGGTAAGTGAATAATATGCATCTGAGAATCCAGGATTGGATCTTTCTGTCTCGGTGAAAAACAACTTTGTTCCTTAGCGGAAGCTCATCTCGCAAAGTGCAACTTTTCGTTGCTAACAAGAGAAACAGCTGATTCTTGCAAGACAGCACCTAGAAGGACACACATTTCTTATGGCTTTGATAAGTGAATAATATGCATCTTAGAATCGAGGCCTGGATCTTTCTGTCTCGGTGAAAGACAACTTTGTACCTTAGGGGAAGTACAACTTTTCGTTGCTAACAAGAGAAACAGCTGATTCTTTCAAGAGAGAAAGCAAAAGGGCACACATTTCTTATAGCTTTGATAAGTGAATCATATGAATTTGAGAATGCAGGTCTGGAGCTTTCTTTCTTGGTGAAAACACACTTGTTACCTACGGGAAGCTCCTATCGCAAAGAGCACCTTTGCTCTTCTAACACGTGAAACTCTTGATTTCTGACAGACAGGAGACATCAGGGCACATATTTCTTATGGTTTTGGAAAGTAAATCATATACATCTAAACTCCAGGGCTGGAGCTTGCTTTCGCTGTGAAAACACTGTTGTCCTTAGGGGAAGTTCAACGAGCAAAGTGCAACTTTGCTTTGCTAACAAGTGAAACGGTCGATTCCTGTCAGACAGAAGGCGTCAGGACACACATTTCTTATGGCTTCGGTAAGTGAATAATATGCATCTGAGAATCCAGGCCTGGATCTTTCTGTCTCGGTGAAAAACAACTTTGTTCCTTAGGGGAAGCTCAACTCGCAAAGTGCAACTTTTCGTTGCTAACAAGAGAAACATCTGATTCTTGCAAGACAGAAACCATAAGGACACACATTTCTTATGGCTTCGGTAAGTGAATCATTTGCATTCGAGAATGCAGGTCTGGAGCTTTCTTTCTTGGTGAAAACACAGTTGTTACTTACGGGAAACTCCTATCGCAAAGTGCACCTTTGTTCTTCTAACACGTGAAACTCTTGATTTCTGACAGACAGGAGACATCAGGGCACATATTTCTTATGATTTTGGAAAGTAAATAATATACATAGAAAACTCCAAGGCTGGAGCTTGCTTTCGCCGTGAAAAGCACTGTTGTTCCTTAGGGGAAGATCAACGAGCAAAGTGCAACTTTGCTTTGCTAACAAGTGAAACGGTCGATTCCTGTCAGACAGAAGGCATCAGGACACAGTATTCTTATGGCTCTGGTTAGTGCATCACATGCATCAGAGAATCCAGGACTGGAGCTCTCTTTCTGGATGCAAAGCACAGTTGTTCTTTAGGAGAAGTTCAGCTTGCAAAGAGTAAGCATTATTCTGCTATCAAGTGAAACAGTCGATTCCCGTCAGAAAGAAGGTATCAGGAAAAACATTTCTTATGGGTTTTGAAAGATTCCCATATGCATCTGAGAATCCAGACCTGGATCTTTCTGTCTCGGTGAAAAACAACCTTGTTCCTTAGGGGAAGCTCATCTCGCAAAGTGCAACTTTTCGTTGCTAACAAGAGAAACAGTCGATTCCTGTCAGACAGAAAGCAAAAGGACACATATTTCTTATGGCTTCGGTAAGTGAATAATATGCGTCTGAGAATCCAGGCCTGGATCTTTCTTTCTCGGTGAAAAACAACCTTGTTCCTTAGGGGAAGCTCATCTCGCAAAGTGCAACTTTTCGTTGCTAACAAGAGAAACAGCTGATTCTTGCAAGACAGAAAGCATAAGGACACACATTTCTTATGGCTTTGGTTAGTGAATAATATGCATCTGAGAATCCAGGACTGGATCTTTCTTTCTCGGTGAAAAACAATTTTGTTCCTTAGGGGAAGCTCATCTCGCAAAGTGCAACTTTTCCTTGCTAACAAGAGAAACATCTGATTCTTTCAAGACAGAAAGCATAAGGACACATATTTTTTATGGCTTGATAAGTGAATCAAATGCATTCGAGAATGCAGGTCTCGAGCTTTCTTTCTTGGTGAAAACACAGTTCTTACGTACGGGAAGCTCCTATCGCAAACTGCACCTTTGCCTTTCTTACACGTGAAACTCTTGATTTCTGACAGACAGGAGACATCAGGGCACATATTTCTTATGGTTTTGGAAAGTCAATCATATACATCTAAAACTCCAGGGCTGGATCTTGGTTTCACGGTGCAAAGCACCGTTGTTCCTTAGGGGAAGCTCAACGAGCAAAGTGCAACTTTGCTTTGCTAACAAGTGAAACAGTCGATTCCTCTCAGACAGAAGGCATCAGGACACAGTATTCTTATGGCTCTGGCTAGTGAATCACATGCATCAGAGAATCCAGGACTGGAGCTCTCTTTCTGGATGCAAAGCACAGTTGTTCCTTAGGGGAATCTCAACGAGCAAAGTGCAACTTTGCTTTGCTAACAAGAGAAACAGTCGATTCCTGTCAGACAGAAGGCATCAGGACACACATTTCTTATGGCTTCGGTAAGTGAATAATATGCCTCTGAGAATCCAGGACTGGATCTTTCTGTCTCGGTGAAAAACAACCTTGTTCCTTAGGGGAAGCTCAACTCGCAAAGTGCAACTTTTCGTTGCTAACAAGAGAAACATCTGATTCCTGCAAGACAGAAAGCATAAGGACACACATTTCTTATGGCTTTGATAAGTGAATAATATGCATCTGAGAATCCAGGACTGGATCTTTCTTTCTCGGTGAAAAACAATCTTGTTCCTTAGGGGAAGCTCATCTCGCAAAGTGCAAATTTTCGTGCTAACAAGAGAAACACCTGATTCTTGCAAGACAGAAAGCATAAGGACACACATTTCTTATGGCTTTGATAAGTGAATCATATGCATTCGAGAATGCAGGTCTCGAGCTTTCTTTCTTGGTGAAAACACAGTTGTTACTTACGGGAAGCTCGTATCGCAAAGTGCACCTTTGTTCTTCTAACACGTGAAACTCTTGATTTCTGACAGACAGGAGACATCAGGGTACATATTTCTTATGGTTTTGGAAAGTAAATCATATACATCTAAAACTCCAAGGCTGGAGCTTGCTTTCGCTGTGAAAAGCACTGTTGTTCCTAAGGGGAAGATCAACGAGCAAAGTGCAACTTTGCTTTGCTAACAAGTGAAACGGTCGATTCCTGTCAGACAGAAGGCATCAGGACACAGTATTCTTATGGCTCTGGTTAGTGAATCACATGCATCAGAGAATCCAGGACTGGAGCTCTCTTTCTGAATGCAAAGCACAGTTGTTCCTTAGGGGAATCTCAACGAGCAAAGTGCAACTTTGCTTTGCTAACAAGTGAAACAGTCATTTCCTGTCAGAGAGAAGGGATTAGGACACACATTTCTTATGGCTTCGGTAAGTGAATAATATGCATCTGAGAATCCAGGATTGGATCTTTCTTTCTCGGTGAAAAACAACTTTGTTCCTTAGGGGAAGCTCATCTCGCAAAGTGCAACTTTTCGTTGCTAACAAGAGAAACAGCTGATTCTTGCAAGACAGCAAGCATAAGGACACACATTTCTTATGGCTTTGGTAAGTGAATAATATGCATCTGAGAATCCGGGACTGGATCTTTCTTTCTCGGTGAAAAACAACTTTGTTCCTTAGGGGAGGCTCATCTCGCAAAGTGCAACTTTTCGTTGCTAACAAGAGAAACAGCTGATTCTTGCAAGACAGAAGGCATAAGGACACACATTTTTTAAGGCTTTGGTAAGTGAATAATATGCATCTGAGAATCCTGGCCTGCATCTTTCTGTCTCGGTGAAAAACAACTTTGTTCCTTAGGGGAAGCTCAACTCGCAAAATGCAAATTTTCGTTGCTAACATAAGAAACAGCTGATTCTTGCAAGACAGAAAGCAAAAGGACACACATTCCTTATGGCTTTGATAAGTGAATCAAATGCATTCGAGAATGCAGGTCTCGAGCTTTCTTTCTTGGTGAAAACACAGGTGTTACGTACGGGAAGCTCCTATCGCAAAGTGCACCTTTGCTCTTCTAACACGTGAAACTCTTGATTTCTGACAGACAGGAGACATCAGGGCACATATTTCTTATGGTTTTGGAAAGTAAATCATATACATCTAAAACTCCAAGGCTGGAGCTTGCTTTCGCTGTGCAAAGCACTCTTGTTCCTTAGGGGAAGCTCAAAGAGCAACGTGCAACTTTGCTTTGCTAACAAGTGAAACGGTCGATTCCTGTCAGACAGAAGGCATCAGGACACAGTGTTCGTATGGCTCTGGTTAGTGAATAACATGCATCAGAGAATCCAGGACTGGAGCCATCTTTCTGGATGCAAAGCGCAGTTGTTCCTTAGGGGAAGTTCAGCTTGTAAATAGTAGCATTTTTCGGCTAACAAGAGAAACAATCGATTCCTCTCAGAAAGAATGCATCAGGACACATATTTCTTATAGGTTTAGAAAGATTCTCATATGCATCTGAGAATCCAGGACTGGATTTTTCTTTCTCGGTGAAAAACAACCTTGTTCCTTAGGGGAAGCTCATCTCGCAAAGTGCAACTTTTCGTTGCTAACAAGAGAAACAGCTGATTCTTGCAAGACAGCAAGCATAAGGACACACATTTCTTATGGCTTTGGTAAGTGAATAATATGCATCTGACAATCCAGGCCTGGATCTTTCTCGGTGAAAAAGAACTTTGTACCTTAGGGGAAGCTCAACTCGCAAAGTGCAACTTTTTGTTGCTAACAAGAGAAAAATCTGATTCTTTCAAGACAGAAAGCATAAGGACACACATTTCTTATGGCTTTGATAATTGAATCATATGCATTCGAGAATGCAGGTCTCGAGCTTGCTTTCTTTCTTGGTGAAAACACAGTTGTTACTTACGGGAAGCTCGTATCGCAAAGTGCACCTTTGTTCTTCTAACACGTGAAACTCTTGATTTCTGACAGACAGGAGACATCAGGGTACATATTTCTTATGGTTTTGGAAAGTAAATCATATACATCTAAAACTCCAAGGCTGGAGCTTGCTTTCGCTGTGAAAAGCACTCTTGTTCCTTAGGGGAAGATCAACGAGCAAAGTGCAACTTTGCTTTGCTAACAAGTGAAACGGTCGATTCCTGTCAGAGAGAAGGCATCAGGACACAGTATTCTTATGGCTCTGGCTAGTGAATCACATGCATCAGAGAATCCAGGACTGGAGCTCTCTTTCTGGATGCAAAGCACAGTTGTTCCTTAGGGGAATCTCAACAAGCAAAGTGCAACTTTGCTTTGCTAACAAGTGAAACAGTCGATTCCTGTCAGAGAGAAGGCATTAGGACACACAATTTTTATGGCTTCGGTAAGTGAATAATATGCATCTGAGAATCCAGGATTGGATCTTTCTGTCTCGGTGAAAAACAACTTTGTTCCTTAGCGGAAGCTCATCTCGCAAAGTGCAACTTTTCGTTGCTAACAAGAGAAACAGCTGATTCTTGCAAGACAGCACCTAGAAGGACACACATTTCTTATGGCTTTGATAAGTGAATAATATGCATCTTAGAATCGAGGCCTGGATCTTTCTGTCTCGGTGAAAGACAACTTTGTACCTTAGGGGAAGTACAACTTTTCGTTGCTAACAAGAGAAACAGCTGATTCTTTCAAGAGAGAAAGCAAAAGGGCACACATTTCTTATAGCTTTGATAAGTGAATCATATGAATTTGAGAATGCAGGTCTGGAGCTTTCTTTCTTGGTGAAAACACACTTGTTACCTACGGGAAGCTCCTATCGCAAAGAGCACCTTTGCTCTTCTAACACGTGAAACTCTTGATTTCTGACAGACAGGAGACATCAGGGCACATATTTCTTATGGTTTTGGAAAGTAAATCATATACATCTAAACTCCAGGGCTGGAGCTTGCTTTCGCTGTGAAAACACTGTTGTCCTTAGGGGAAGTTCAACGAGCAAAGTGCAACTTTGCTTTGCTAACAAGTGAAACGGTCGATTCCTGTCAGACAGAAGGCGTCAGGACACACATTTCTTATGGCTTCGGTAAGTGAATAATATGCATCTGAGAATCCAGGCCTGGATCTTTCTGTCTCGGTGAAAAACAACTTTGTTCCTTAGGGGAAGCTCAACTCGCAAAGTGCAACTTTTCGTTGCTAACAAGAGAAACATCTGATTCTTGCAAGACAGAAACCATAAGGACACACATTTCTTATGGCTTCGGTAAGTGAATAATATGCATCTGAGAATCCAGGATTGGATCTTTCTTTCTCGGTGAAAAACAACTTTGTTCCTTAGGGGAAGCTCAACTCGCAAAGTGCAACTTTTCCTTCCTAACAAGAGAAAAATCTGATTCTTGCAAAACAGAAAGCATAAGGACACACATTTCTTATGGCTTTGATAAGTGAATCATATGCATTCGAGAATGCAGGTCTCGAGCTTTCTTTGTTGGTGAAAACACAGTTGTTACTTACGGGAAGCTCGTTTCGCAAAGTGCACCTTTGCTCTTCTAAGCCGTGAAACTCTTGATTTCTGACAGACAGGAGACATCAGGGTACATATTTCTTATGGTTTTGGAAAGTAAATCATATACATCTAAAACTCCAAGGCTGAAGCTTGCTTTCGCTGTGCAAAACACTGTTGTTCATTAGGTGAAGCTCAACGAGCAAAGTGCAACTTTGCTTTGCTAACAAGTGAAACAGTCATTTCCTGTCAGAGAGAAGGCATCAGGACACACATTTCTTATGGCTTCGGTAAGTGAATAATATGCATCTGAGAATCCAGGCCTGGATCTTTCTTTCTCGGTGAAAAACAATCTTGTTCTTTAGGGGAAGCTCATCTCGCAAAATGCAAATTTTCGTCCTAACAAGAGAAACAGCTGATTCTTGCAAGACAGAAAGCATAAAAACACACATTTCTTATGGCTTTGATAAGTGAATAATATGCATCTGAGAATCCAGGATTGGATCTTTCTTTCTTGGTGAAAACACAGTTGTTACTTACGGGAAGCTCCTATAGCAAAGTGCACCTTTGTTCTAACACGTGAAACTCTTGATTTCTGACAGACAGGAGACATCAGGGCACATGTTTCTTATGGTTTTGGAAAGTAAATCATATACATCTAAAACTCCAGGGCTGGAGCTTGCTTTCACGGTGCAAAGCACTGTTGTTCCTTAGGGGAAGCTCAATGAGCAAAGTGCAACTTTGCTTTGCTAACAAGTGAAACGGTCGATTCCTGTCAGAGAGAAGGCATCAGGACACAGTATTCTTATGGCTCTGGTTAGTGCATCACATGCATCAGAGAATCCAGGACTGGAGCTCTCTTTCTGGATGCAAAGCACAGTTGTTCTTTACGAGAAGTTCAGCTTGCAAAAAGTAAGCATTATTCTGCTATCAAGTGAAACAGTCGATTCCCGTCAGAAAGAAGGTATCAGGACACACATTTCTTATGGGTTTTGAAAGATTCCCATATGCATCTGAGAATCCAGGACTGGATCTTTCTTTCTCGGTGAAAAACAACCTTGTTCCTTAGGGGAAGCTCATCTCGCAAAGTGCAACTTTTCCTTGCTAACAAGAGAAACAGTCGATTCCTGTCAGACAGAAAGCATAAGGACACATATTTCTTATGGCTTCGGTAAGTGAATAATATGCGTCTGAGAATCCAGGACTAGATCTTTCTTTCTCGGTGAAAAACAACCTTGTTCCTTAGGGGAAGCTCATCTCGCAAAGTGCAACTTTTCCTTGCTAACAAGAGAAACATCTGATTCTTTCAAGACAGAAAGCATAAGGACACATATTTTTTATGGCTTGATAAGTGAATCAAATGCATTCGAGAATGCAGGTCTGGAGCTTTCTTTCTTGGTGAAAACACAGTTCTTACGTACGGGAAGCTCCTATCGCAAACTGCACCTTTGCCCTTCTTACACGTGAAACTCTTGATTTCTGACAGACAGGAGACATCAGCGCACATATTTCTTATGGTTTTGGAAAGTCAATCATATACATCTAAAACTCCAGGGCTGGATCTTGGTTTCACGGTGCAAAGCACCGTTGTTCCTTAGGGGAAGCTCAACGAGCAAAGTGCAACTTTGCTTTGCTAACAAGTGAAACAGTCGATTCCTCTCAGACAGAAGGCATCAGGACACAGTATTCTTATGGCTCTGGTTAGTGAATCACATGCATCAGAGAATCCAGGACTGGAGCTCTCTTTCTGGATGCAAAGCACAGTTGTTCCTTAGGGGAATCTCAACGAGCAAAGTGCAACTTTGCTTTGCTAACAAGAGAAACAGTCGATTCCTGTCAGACAGAAGGCATCAGGACACACATTTCTTATGGCTTCGGTAAGTGAATAATATGCATCTGAGAATCCAGACCTGGATCTTTCTGTCTCGGTGAAAAACAACTTTTTTCCTTAGGGGAAACTCAACTCGCAAAGTGCAACTTTTCGTTGCTAACAAGAGAAACATCTTATTCTTGCAAGACAGAAAGCAAAAGGACACACATTTCTTATGGCTTCGGTAAGTGAATAATATGCCTCTTAGAATCCAGGACTGGATCTTTCTGTCTCGGTGAAAAACAACTTTGTTCCTTAGGGGAAGCTCAACTCGCAAAGTGCAACTTTTCGTTGCTAACAAGAGAAACATCTGATTCCTGCAAGACAGAAAGCAAAAGGACAAACATTTCTTATGGCTTCGGTAAGTGAATAATATGCATCTGAGAATCCAGGACTGGATCTTTCTTTCTCGGTGAAAAACAATCTTGTTCCTTAGGGGAAGCTCATCTCGCAAAGTGCAACTTTTCCTTCCTAACAAGAGAAACAGCTGATTCTTGCAAGACAGAAAGCATAAGGACACACATTTCTTATGGCTTTGATAAGTGAATCATATGCATTCGAGAATGCAGGTCTCGAGCTTTCTTTCTTGGTGAAAACACAGTTGTTACTTACGGGAAGCTCGTATCGCAAAGTGCACCTTTGTTCTTCTAACACGTGAAACTCTTGATTTCTGACAGACAGGAGACATCAGGGTACATATTTCTTATGGTTTTGGAAAGTCAATCATATACATCTAAAACTCCAAGGCTGGAGCTTGCTTTCGCTGTGCAAAACAGTGTTGTTCCTTAGGGGAAGATCAACGAGCAAAGTGCAACTTTGCTTTGCTAACAAGTGAAACGGTCGATTCCTGTCAGACAGAAGGCATCAGGACACAGTATTCTTATGGCTCTGGTTAGTGAATCACATGCATCAGAGAATCCAGGACTGGAGCTCTCTTTCTGAATGCAAAGCACAGTTGTTCCTTAGGGGAAGCTCAACGAGCAAAGTGCAACTTTGCTTTGCTAACAAGTGAAACAGTCATTTCCTGTCAGAGAGAAGGCATTAGGACACACATTTCTTATGGCTTCGGTAAGTGAATAATATGCATCTGAGAATCCGGGACTGGATCTTTCTTTCTCGGTGAAAAACAACTTTGTTCCTTAGGGGAAGCTCATCTCGCAAAGTGCAAATTTTCGTTGCTAACAAGAGAAACAGCTGATTCTTTCAAGACAGAAGGCATAAGGACACACATTTCTTATGGCTTTGGTAAGTGAATAATATGCATCTGAGAATCCTGGCCTGGATCTTTCTGTCTCGGTGAAAAACAACCTTGTTCCTTAGGGGAAGCTCATCTCGCAAAGTGCAACTTTTTGTTGCTAACAAGAGAAACAGCTGATTCTTGCAAGACAGAAGGCATAAGGACACACATTTCTTATGGCTTTGATAAGTGAATCAAATGCATTCGAGAATGCAGGTCTCGAACTTTCTTTCTTGGTGAAAACACAGGTGTTACGTACGGGAAGCTCCTATCGCAAAGTGCACCTTTGCTCTTCTAACACGTGAAACTCTTGATTTCTGACAGACAGGAGACATCAGGGCACATATTTCTTATGGTTTTGGAAAGTAAATCATATACATCAAAAACTCCAAGGCTGGAGCTTGCTTTCGCTGTGAAAAGCACTCTTGTTCCTTAGGGGAAGCTCAACGAGCAACGTGCAACTTTGCTTTGCTAACAAGTGAAACGGTCGATTCCTGTCAGACGGAAGGCATCAGGACACGGTGTTCGCATGGCTCTGGTTAGTGAATAACATGCATCAGAGAATTTAGGACTGGAGCCATCTTTCTGGATGCAAAGCGCAGTTGTTCCTTAGGGGAAGTTCAGCTTGTAAATAGTAGCATTTTTCGGCTAACAAGAGAAACAATCGATTCCTCTCAGAAAGAATGCATCAGGACACATATTTCTTATAGGTTTAGAAAGATTCTCATATGCATCTGAGAATCCAGGACTGGATTTTTCTTTCTCGGTGAAAAATAACCTTGTTCCTTAGGGGAAGCTCATCTCGCAAAGTGCAACTTTTCGTTGCTAACAAGAGAAACAGCTGATTCTTGCAAGACAGCAAGCATAAGGACACACATTTCTTATGGCTTCGGTAAGTGAATAATATGCCTCTTAGAATCCAGGACTGGATCTTTCTGTCTCGGTGAAAAACAACTTTGTTCCTTAGGGGAAGCTCAACTCGCAAAGTGCAACTTTTCGTTGCTAACAAGAGAAACATCTGATTCCTGCAAGACAGAAAGCAAAAGGACAAACATTTCTTATGGCTTCGGTAAGTGAATAATATGCATCTGAGAATCCAGGACTGGATCTTTCTTTCTCGGTGAAAAACAACCATGTTCCTTAGGGGAAGCTCATCTCGCAAAGTGCAACTTTTCCTTCCTAACAAGAGAAACAGCTGATTCTTGCAAGACAGAAAGCATAAGGACACACATTTCTTATGGCTTTGATAAGTGAATCATATGCATTCGAGAATGCAGGTCTCGAGCTTTCTTTCTTGGTGAAAACACAGTTGTTACTTACGGGAAGCTCGTATCGCAAAGTGCACCTTTGTTCTTCTAACACGTGAAACTCTTGATTTCTGACAGACAGGAGACATCAGGGTACATATTTCTTATGGTTTTGGAAAGTCAATCATATACATCTAAAACTCCAAGGCTGGAGCTTGCTTTCGCTGTGCAAAACAGTGTTGTTCCTTAGGGGAAGATCAACGAGCAAAGTGCAACTTTGCTTTGCTAACAAGTGAAACGGTCGATTCCTGTCAGACAGAAGGCATCAGGACACAGTATTCTTATGGCTCTGGTTAGTGAATCACATGCATCAGAGAATCCAGGACTGGAGCTCTCTTTCTGAATGCAAAGCACAGTTGTTCCTTAGGGGAAGCTCAACGAGCAAAGTGCAACTTTGCTTTGCTAACAAGTGAAACAGTCATTTCCTGTCAGAGAGAAGGCATTAGGACACACATTTCTTATGGCTTCGGTAAGTGAATAATATGCATCTGAGAATCCGGGACTGGATCTTTCTTTCTCGGTGAAAAACAACTTTGTTCCTTAGGGGAAGCTCATCTCGCAAAGTGCAAATTTTCGTTGCTAACAAGAGAAACAGCTGATTCTTTCAAGACAGAAGGCATAAGGACACACATTTCTTATGGCTTTGGTAAGTGAATAATATGCATCTGAGAATCCTGGCCTGGATCTTTCTGTCTCGGTGAAAAACAACCTTGTTCCTTAGGGGAAGCTCATCTCGCAAAGTGCAACTTTTTGTTGCTAACAAGAGAAACAGCTGATTCTTGCAAGACAGAAGGCATAAGGACACACATTTCTTATGGCTTTGATAAGTGAATCAAATGCATTCGAGAATGCAGGTCTCGAGCTTTCTTTCTTTGTGAAAACACAGGTGTTACGTACGGGAAGCTCCTATCGCAAAGTGCACCTTTGCTCTTCTAACAGGTGAAACTCTTGATTTCTGACAGACAGGAGACATCAGGGCACATATTTCTTATGGTTTTGGAAAGTAAATCATATACATCAAAAACTCCAAGGCTGGAGCTTGCTTTCGCTGTGAAAAGCACTCTTGTTCCTTAGGGGAAGCTCAACGAGCAACGTGCAACTTTGCTTTGCTAACAAGTGAAACGGTCGATTCCTGTCAGACGGAAGGCATCAGGACACAGTGTTCGCATGGCTCTGGTTAGTGAATAACATGCATCAGAGAATTTAGGACTGGAGCCATCTTTCTGGATGCAAAGCGCAGTTGTTCCTTAGGGGAAGTTCAGCTTGTAAATAGTAGCATTTTTCGGCTAACAAGAGAAACAATCGATTCCTCTCAGAAAGAATGCATCAGGACACATATTTCTTATAGGTTTAGAAAGATTCTCATATGCATCTGAGAATCCAGGACTGGATTTTTCTTTCTCGGTGAAAAATAACCTTGTTCCTTAGGGGAAGCTCATCTCGCAAAGTGCAACTTTTCGTTGCTAACAAGAGAAACAGCTGATTCTTGCAAGACAGCAAGCATAAGGACACACATTTCTTATGGCTTTGGTAAGTGAATAATATGCATCTGAGAATCCAGGCCTGGATCTTTCTTTCTCGGTGAAAAACAACTTTGTACCTTAGGGGAAGCTCAACTCGCAAAGTGCAACTTTTTGTTGCTAACAAGAGAAAAATCTGATTCCTTCAAGACAGAAAGCAAAAGGACACACATTTCTTATGGCTTTGATAAGTGAATCAAATGCATGCGAGAATGCAGGTCTGGAGCTTTCTTTCTTGGTGAAAACACAGTTGTTACTTACGGGAAGCTCCTATCGCAGAGTGCACCTTTGTTCTTCTAACATGTGAAACTCCTGATTTCTGACAGACAGGAGACATCAGGGCACATATTTCTTATGGTTTTGGAAAGTAAATCATATACATCTAAAACTCCAGGGCTGGAGCTTGCTTTCGCTGTGCAAAACACTGTTGTTCCTTAGGGGAAGCTCAATGAGCAAAGTGCAACTTTGCTTTGCTAACAAGTGAAACGGTCGATTCCTGTCAGAGAGAAGGCATCAGGACACAGTATTCTTATGGCTCTGGCTAGTGAATCACATGCATCAGAGAATCCAGGACTGGAGCTCTCTTTCTGGATGCAAAGCACTGTTGTTCCTTAGGGAAAGCTCAACGAGCAAAGTGCAACTTTGCTTTGCTAACAAGATAAACAGTCGATTCCTGTCAGACAGAAGGCATCAGGACACACATTTCCTATGGCTTCGGTAAGTGAATAATATGCATCTGAGAATCCAGGACTGGATCTTTCTGTCTCGGTGAAAAACAACTTTGTTCTTTAGGGGAAGCTCAACTCGCAAAGTGCAACTTTTCGTTGCTAACAAGAGAAACATCTGATTCCTGCAAGACAGAAACCATAAGGACACACATTTCTTATGGCTTTGGTTAGTGAATAATATGCATCTGAGAATCCAGGATTGGATCTTTCTTTCTCGGTGAAAAACAACCTTGTTTCTTAGGGGAAACTCAACTCGCAAAGTGCAACTTTTCGTTGCTAACAAGAGAAACAGCTGATTCTTGCAAGACAGAAAGCATAAGGACACACATTTCTTATGGCTTTGATAAGTGAATCATATGCATTCGAGAATGCAGGTCTCGAGCTTTCTTTCTTGGTGAAAACACAGTTGTTACTTACGGGAAGCTCGTATCGCAAAGTGCACCTTTGATCTTCTAACACGTGAAACTCTTGATTTCTGACAGACAGGAGACATCAGGGTACATATTTCTTATGGTTTTGGAAAGTAAATCATATACATCTAAAACTCCAAGGCTGGAGCTTGCTTTCGCTGTGAAAAGCACTCTTGTTCCTTAGGGGAAGATCAACGAGCAAAGTGCAACTTTGCTTTGCTAACAAGTGAAACAGTCATTTCCTGTCAGAGAGAAGGCATCAGGACACACATTTCTTATGGCTTTGATAAGTGAATAATATGCATCTGAGAATCCAGGCCTGGATCTTTCTTTCTTGGTGAAAACACAGTTGTTACTTACGGGAAGCTTGTATCGCAAAGTGCACCTTTGTTCTTCTAACACGTGAAACTCTTGATTTCTGACAGACAGGAGACATCAGGGCACATGTTTCTTATGGTTTTGGAAAGTAAATCATATACATCTAAAACTCCAGGGCTGGAGCTTGCTTTCGCTGTGCAAAACACTGTTGTTCATTAGGCGAAGCTCAGCGAGCAAAGTGCAACTTTGCTTTGCTAACAAGTGAAACGGTCGATTCCTGTCAGACAGAAGGCATCAAGACACAGTATTCTTATGGCTCTGGCTAGTGAATCACATGCATCAGAGAATCCAGGACTGGAGCTCTCTTTCTGGATGCAAAGCACAGTTGTTCCTTAGGGGAATCTCAACGAGCAAAGTGCAACTTTGCTTTGCTAACAAGAGAAACAGTCGATTCCTTCCTGAAAGAAGGTATCAGGACACATATTTCTTATGCCTTTAGACAGATTCTCATATGCATCTGAGAATCCAGGACTGGATCTTTCTTTCTCGGTGAAAAACAACCTTGTTCCTTAGGGGAGGCTCATCTCGCAAAGTGCAACTTTTCGTTGCTGACAAGAGAAACAGCTGATTCTTGCAAGATAGAAAGCATAAGGACACACATTTCTTATGGCTTTGGTAAGTGAATAATATGCATCTGAGAATCTAGGCCTGGATCTTTCTTTCTCGGTGAAAAACAACTTTTTTCCTTAGGGGAGGCTCAACTCCCAAAGTGCAACTTTTCGTTGCTAACAGAGAAACATCTGATTCTTGCAAGACAGAAAGCATAAGGACACACATATCTTATGGCTTTTATATGTGAATCATATGCATTCGAGAATGCAGGTCTCGAGCTTCCTTTCTTGGTGAAAACACAGATGTTACTTACGGGAAGCTCGTATCGCAAAGTGCACCTTTGTTCTTCTAACACGTGAAACTCTTGATTTCTGACAGACAGGAGACATCAGCGCACATATTTCTTATGGTTTTGGAAAGTAAATCATATACATCTAAAACTCCAGGGCTGGAGCTTGCTTTCGCTGTGCAAAACAGTGTTGTTCCTTAGGGGAAGCTCAGCGAGCAAAGTGCAACTTTGCTTTGCTAACAAGTGAAACGGTCGATTCCTGTCAGACAGAAGGCATCAGGACACAGTATTCTTATGGCTCTGGCTAGTGAATCACATGCATCAGAGAATCCAGGACTGGAGCTCTCTTTCTGGATGCAAAGCACAGTTGTTCCTAAGGAGAATATCAACGAGCAAAGTGCAACTTTGCTTTGCTAACAAGAGAAACAGTCGATTCCTGTCAGACAGAAGGCATCAGGACACACATTTCTTATGGCTTCGGTAAGTGAATAATATGCATCTGAGAATCCAGGCCTGGATCTTTCTGTCTCGGTGAAAAACAACCTTGTTCCTTAGGGGAAGCTCAACGAGCAAAGTGCAACTTTGCTTTGCTAACAAGAGACAAAGCTGATTCTTGCAAGACAGAAGGCATAAGGATACACATTTCTTATGGCTTTGGTAATGAATCATATGCATCTGAGAATCCAGGCCTGGATCTTTCTTTCTCCGTGAAAATCACAGTGGTTCCTTAGAGGAGCTCATCTCGTAACGTGCAACTAACTCTCCCGTGATCTGCTAAAGTGTGACACGGTTGATTCGTGCCAGACAAAAGGCTGCAAGATACATATTTTTTATGGATTTGGAAAGAGAATTATATGCATCAGAGAATCCAGGCCTGGAGCTTTCTTTCTCCGTGAAAGAAACAGTTGTTACTTATGGGAATGTACTCTTGCAAAGTGCAGCGAAGAGTCACATCTGTGCTAACAAGTGAAACAGCTGATTCTTGCCGTTACGAATTTGTTTTGGCTTTGGAAAATGAATCACATGCATCAGAGAATCCAGGCCTGGAGCTTTATTTCTCGGTGAGAAACAGACTTGTTCTTTATGGGAAGCTCATCTTCCAAAATGCAACTACCAGTGCCATGCTCTGCTAACAAGTGGAAACTTGATTCCTGCCAGAGAGAATACATTAGGGCACTCATTTCTAACGGCTTTTGAAAGTGAATCATATGCGTCAGATAATCCATGCCTGGAGCTTTCTTACTCTGGGAAACCACCGTTGCTCCTTATAGGAAGTTCATCTCGAACAGTGCTGTTAACAGTTCCATGCTCTGCTAAATTTAAAAGAGTTTATTCCTGCCAGACAGAAGGCATCAGACCGACATTTCTTCTGGATTGGAAAGTGAATCATATGCATCTAACATTCCAGAGCTAGAGCTTGCTTTCTCGGTGAAAATCACACTGGTTCCTTAGAGAAGCTCATCTCGCAAAGTGCAACTAAGAGTGCCATGATCTGCTACAATGTGACATAGTTGATTCCT